>NW_025767685.1:121806-373417 GCF_003918875.1 Haliotis rubra
TGCATTGCTCATCACTAACACACACCCTACTAACATACACACATCACTAACACAATACATCACTACAACACACATCACTAACATACACACATCACTAACACACATCACTAGATGATATTGATATGATATATAAATATCACTACTTCACAATACATCACTAACACAATAATATCACTAACACACACATCACTAAATACACACATCACTAAACAGACAATATCACTAACACACACATCATCACTAACATACATCACTAACATATACATGGTCACTAACATACACATCACTAACATAAAATATCACTAACACACACTACAATAATATACACATCACTAACATACACATCACCAATATACACATCACTAACATACATCACTAAACACACTCACTAACATACACATCACTTCAATACACATCACTACCACACATCATCACTAACATAAACATCACTAACATAAACATCATAATACATACATCACTAATATACCTACTAAATAATAATATCACTAACACACAATATCACTAACATACACATCACTAACACAATAATATCACTAACACAATATCACTAAATACATCACTAACACACATCACTAAATAATAATAATATCACTAACATAAACATCACTAACATAAACATCACTAACACACAATATCATCACTAACACACACATCAATTTAACACATTATCAATACTAAATATACATCACTAACATACATCACTAACATACACATCACTAACATACACATCACTAACATACACATCACTAACATCAATTAACACATACATCACTAACACACATCACTAACATACATCACTAACATACATCACTAACATACATCACTAACATACACATCACTAACATATAAACATCACTCAATAACATCACTAACATAAACATCACTAACATAAACACCTTTCAACAATATCACTAACATAAACATCACTTACCATACACATCACTAACATACATCACTAACATACACATCACTAACATACACATCACTAACATACACATCACTAACATACACATCACTAACATACACATCACTAACATACACATCACTAACATACACATCACTAACATACACATCACTAACATACACATCACTAACACACACATCACTAACAATACTACATCACTAACATACATCAACATACATCACTAACATAAATATCACTAACACACACATCACTAACACATACCACTAACATACACATCACTCAATAATATAAACATCATCACTAACATACGACTACTAACATAAACACTAACATAAACATCACTAACACACACATCACTTGTAATACACATCACTAACACACACATCACTAACATACACATCACTAACATACATAAACATAACATACATATCACTAACATACACATCACTACACATACAAACATCACTAACATACACATCATCACTAATACTGTTTCTGCTGCACCATCACCATCACCATCCTGAATCATCATCATCAACACCACTAATATCACCACTATCACCACTACCCATCATGACCCCGACAGTGCCCCCACTATAGACCCATCATTGTAATGTCAACTCCACCACTTACATCATGACCCCTATAGACAGTGTCAACTCCACCACTTACATCCCCAGTGCCCCCTATAGACCCACCATTGTAATGTCAACTACACCACTTACATCATGACCTCGACAGTGCCCCCACTATAGACCCACCATTGTAATGTCAACTCCACCACTTACATCATGACCCCGACAGTGCCCCCACTATAGACCCACCATTGTAATGTCAACTCCACCACTTACATCATGACCCCGACAGTGCCCCACTATAGACCCACCATTGTAATGTCAACTCCACCACCTACATCATGACCCCGACAGTGCCCCCACTATAGACCCACCATTGTAATGTCAACTCCACCACTTACATCATGACCCACAAAGTGCCCCCACTATAGACCCACCATTGTAATGTCAACTCCACCACTTACATCATGACCCCGACAGTGCCCCCACTATAGACCCACCATTGTAATGTCAACTCCACCACTTACATCATGACCCCGACAGTGCCCCCACTATAGACCCACCATTGTAATGTCAACTCCACCACCTTACATCATGACCCATTGTAGTGCCCCACTATAGACCCACCATTGTAATGTCAACTCTACCACTTACATCATTACCCCGACATAGTGCCCCCACTATAGACCCACCATTGTAATGTCAACTCCACCACTTACATCATTACCCCGACAGTGTCAACTCCCCTTACACATGACCCACAAAGTGCCCCTCTATAGACCCACCATTGTAATGTCAACTCCACCACTTACATCACGACACTGCCCCCCACCAATTGCCCCATGTAGACCCACCATTGTAATGTCAACTCACCACCACATTTACATCATGACCCCCTGTAATGCCCCACTATAGACCCACCATTGTAATGTCAACTTCACCACTTACATCATACTCCGACAGTGCCCCCACTATAGACCCACCATTGTAATGTCAACCCCACTTATCAGACCCACACATTGTAATAATGTCAACTTCACCACTTACATCATTACCCCGACAGTGCCCCCACTATAGACCCACCATTGTAATGTCAACTCCACCACTTACATCATTACCCCGACAGTGCCCCCACTATAGACCCACCATTGTAATGTCAACTTCACCACTTACATCATGCGTCCCTCCCACTATAGACTCCCCGACAGTTCCCCCACTATAGACCCACCATTGTAATGTCAACTTCCATCCCTTACATCATTACCCGACAGTGCCCCCACTATAGACCCACCATTGTAATGTCAACTCCCACCACTTACATCATTACATCAGTGACCCCGACTATAGACCCACCATTGTAATGTCAACCCACCATACATCAATGTCAAGTGCCCTCACTATAGACCCCATTGTAATACAGTCCACCCATGACCCCGACAGTGCCCCCACTATAGACCCACCATTGTAATGTCAACTCCACCCTTACATCATGACCCCTGACAGTGCCCCACTATAGACCCACCATTGTAATGTCAACTCCACCCCTTTACATCATGACCCACCGTTGGACAGTGCCCTCACTATATACCCACCATTGTCATGTCAACTCCACCCTTACATCATGACCCCGATAGTGCCCCTCTATAGACCCACCATTGTAATGTCAACTCCACCACTTACATCATCACCCCTGACACCCCGACTAGTGACCCACCATTGTAAGTCAACTCCCATCATGACCCCGACATGCCCTCACTATAATGTCAACTTCACCACTTACATCATCACCCACAAAGTTCCCCCTCTATAGACCCACCATTGTAATGTCAACTCCACCACTTACATCATGACCCCGACAGTGCACCCTCTATAGACCCACCATTGTAATGTCAACTTCACCCCTTACATCATGACCCCGACAGTGCCCATACTGTAGATCCACCATTGTAATGTCAACTTCACCACTTACATCATGACCCCGACAGTGCCCCTCTATAGACCCACCATTGTAATGTCAACCACTTACATCCACCATTGTAATGTCAGCTTCACCACTTACATCGACACTGCCCCCACTGTAGACCCACCATTGTAATGTCAACTTCACCACTTACATCATGACCCCGACAGTGCCCCCACTGTAGACCCACCATTGTAATGTCAACTACACCACCTACATCATGACCCCGACAGTGCCCCCATTGTAGACCCACCATTGAAGATGTTGATTCTGTTGTCAGAGCAGAGTCCTCCATTGGGCGGGTCATACACCAGCATCTCCATGACAACCACATGGTCCACCAGATCAGTGAAGACGTGCCAGTGACAAGCTTTCTTCATTCTGTGTTGAAGAGGGAACATCAGGATCAGGCCATAAACAGACCATAGAACAATGATGTTCTGGTACTTACTGCAGGATGAGGCCATGAACAGACCATGGAACAATGATGTACTAGTACTTACTGCAGGATGAGACCATGAACAGACCATAGAACAATGATGTACTGGTACTTACAGCAGGATAAGGCCATGAACAGACCATGGAACAATGATGTACTGGTACTTACTGCAGGATGAGGCCATGAACAGACCATGGAACAATGATGTACTGGTACTTAGTGCAGGATGAGGCCATGAACAGACCATAGAACAATGTAATTTTTTGAGTAAAATTGATATTTTATACTTATCCTGACTCATGCTCTTTTGCTTGTCTTCTTCTTCTTGCGAACATAGTGGAACACTTGTATCTCCCTAATTGAAGTTCCCTTCAATGTAAAATCACTAATTAGTACACCACGAGTTACCTCCCTTCCACAAGCGCGGGAACGAGGGCGCCACCTCTACAAATGTGCCTCACTCTCTCCTCATATACTGAGCCCAACATTTGAATTTACAGGGAAATCCAAAGTGTTATTTGGGGAGGATGGGAGGGCTGACCTCATGAGTCAGGATAAGTATAAAATATCAATTTTACTCAAAAAATTACATATTTTTCCTTATCCTGACTCATGCTCTTTGCTTGTAGAAATCTCAAGGAGCGGAGGTGGGAATATATAATACTTTGGATTTTAATAATTAGTGATTTGAACTGTGATGATTGTAATAACCCTATGGGAACTTCATAAAGGCACTGAACTGATGAATTCCTGCTGCTAACTTATCAGCTGCCATATAAAGGTTATTACAATGTACTTATTATGATAAAGTATATATAACATTAATACAATGCTTAAGACTAATAGACTTAAGCTTGTTAATATGCTAGTATAAACTCCTTAGAGTTTGTTAGCTAAATTACTTTAAAAATATAAACATAGTACTAAGCTTAAGATATGATTAAATTTAAGCTAATTATATAATAGCAAAACTCTTTTAGAGTTTGTTAGTTAATGTACTTATATGATATAGACATAGTGCTGAGCTTAAGATATGAATAAGCTTTAGCTACCTATATAATAGCAAAACTCTGTAGAGTTTGTTAGCTAATATATTTTTACAATATGAGTATAGTACTGTGCTTAAGATATAATTAACTTAAGCTACATATATAATAGCCAAAACTCTGTAGAGTTTATTAGCTTATAGATTTATAATGTAACCATAGTACTAAGCTTAAGATAAGATTAGACTTAAGCTCAATGTATATAGCAAAAAAAAACTCCTTAGAGTTTATTAACTAATATACTTTTATGTTATAACCATAGTACTGAGCTTAAGATATAATTAAACTTAAGCTATATATATAATAGCAAAACTCCGTAGAGAGTTTTGTTATCTAATACATTTTATAATGTAACCATACTGCTTAAGATATGATGAAACTTAAGCTAATTGTATAATAGCAAAAAACCCTTTAGAGTTTGTTAGCTAAAATACTTATATGATATAAACATAGTATTGAGTTTATGAAGGAAACCTTAAGCTACATATATAATAGCAAAAACTCCGTAGAGTTTGTTAGCTAATATACTTATATGATATAAACATAGTATTGAGCTTTGAAGGAAACCTGAAGCTACATATATAATAGCAAAAACTCCGTAGAGTTTGTTAGCTAATATACTTATATGATATAAACATAGTATTGAGCTTAAGATTTGAAGGAAAACTTAAGCTACATATATACTAGCAAAAACTCTGTAGAGTTTGTTAGCTAATACAAGTTATAATGTAACCATAAAGCTTAAATTATGATGAAACTTAAGCCAAATATATAATAGCAAAAAAACAACTCTTTTAGAGTTTTGATAGCTAATATACCTATATGATATAAACATAGTACTGCGTTTAAGATATGAATAAGCTTAAGTTACATATATAATAGCAAAAAACTCCGTAGAGTTTGTTAGCTAATACATGTTATAATGTAACCATATTGCTTAAGATATGATGAGACTTAAGCCAAATAGCAAAAACTCTTTAGAGTTTGTTAGCTAATATACTTATATGATATAAACATAGTACTGAGCTTAAGATATGAATAAGCTTAAGCTACCTATATAATAGCCCAAACTCTGTAGAGTTTGTTAGCTTATATATTTTACAATCTGAGTATAGTACTATGCTTAAGATATCATTAAGTTAAGGTAAATATATAATAACCAACTCTGTAGAGTTGTTAACTTATATATTGTATGATGTAATAATCATAGTACTGTGATGATAAAAAGAACTTAAGCAAATTATATATAGCATGTAGCTATTTAGTACTGTTATAAGATAAGTAGAAATCTGTAAGATTGACTTATCTTCTCCGAGGAACTGTCAACTGTTGTGCGAGGACCATGGGATCGAATTGGTGGATACCTGAGACGTCCTCGGTGATGATATCTCTCAGATAATGGTTGGCAACCACCATATCGGATCTCCAGAAAATAAACCCTCCATTATTTCAAATAACATTGTGTAGATCAATTGTAGAAGTTATCGCTCTAATATCATGAGTATTAAAAGCTCATGGAGGGTCGGATTGGGTCCATCCGTCTTGTATGCACGTAGTATGACAGTTCTGATCCAAACGGAGATATAGCACGTGAGATTTCGTTCGGCGTAAGTTGATGATAGAAGAAATAATCTGTTGCATTATTCCCTTCTGTTTGGTTCGGTGGAGATAAATTTACAGTGCTCTTGCTGGCCATCGCGATAGAATCATCGTATCATGGAGTCCAAGTATGTCATCCAGGCGTGTTCATAAACCTCACTTGTGAGGTGTTGGAGCACTATATTCAGATCCCCAAGTTGGAGGGTGAAACTTCCGTTTTAATTCTCCAATCAGAAAGTTTAAGTAGGTTTACTAACCATCTAGTTGTGTTAGTAGCTTGATTATGAAATTCAGCTGTAGTCTGAGACGCTGTGGATTTAGATCCACTTGTATCCCGTCGTCTAGGTTATTCGCTGCGAAGTCCTTGACGATGTAGGTGCACAACCAGGTGTGTCTGTCCTCGTTGAACTTTATGTAAAATTGCCTGACTGCCGTGCCCTCGTCCTAACTTGACAGGGGAGGTCTCTAACCTGAAGAAAGCAGCCCAATCATGAAGGTTCAGATTAACTGGACTGTAAGGAGGCTTGCTCGTTCACTGATATATAGTTGTCACTTGTAACGTAAGTCTTGAACTGTGAACTAAGATCGACCTCTGCGTAGGTCGTTGTCCAACGCGTCCAATCAGAACAAGGCATTTTGATTCTGTAGAATACCCAGCTGTGATGTCACCGTGTAGCAGGAAAAACCTTGTATAAAATCTTGCCGCCGTTGATATTAGCATAATCGTCGGTCTTCACCGTAGCTTCGAAGTTACCCGAAAGTGACCACGTGTTTCGAGGGTTAAAGGTAAACGCTTAAACCTCGGCGCGAAATACCTCGCTCTGTAATATTAATGCTGGGTAGGTTATTTTCCTGGCTGTCGCGTGAATGTAACTTCAGTTTTGAATATAATTCCGACTTCCTTATATAAAGGTACAATAAACTTGCAAGTTGTCAGCTTGTAGACTGTATACATGAATGTATCGTCATAATTGTAGAATTAAAGCTGAACTTGTTGTACATATTTCTTTCTCAGAAACTTTGACGATTATGAGTTATACTCGCTGTAACAAGGCTGCTGTTCAATTTCGATATTGAATTGTCTGCAGATCTGCGTAATGGTCACGCATGTAGATAATCGTATCGTAGTCCGGGATTGCATATTCTAGCAATCTATACGGAAAGATTGATTTCTGTGAAGATCTATGAAACGTCGTTGACTAATTAATATAGCGGCGTTCTGTGTTGTAAATAGCCTGTGCAATTGTCTTCGCGTAGAGGCTTATAGATCGGCATATGGCATACAGTTGATAGACAACTTATGCGATGTCTTGAACGGACTGACGAGTAGCTATATATGACGAGTGGCTAATATATGGAGACCTTGGAGGAGATTTCCTCGGTGGACGCCGGAGACTTCGCGAAGCTCTCGAAGTATCCATTCTAGATTTTCTGTGTGAGGTAGACTTGGAGCCACTTAGCCTTAGCCTTAGCGACCTTTCGCGAAGGTATCGAGTCAGAGCCCCGATCAGTATATATATAATATATGAGCTTGCTTCGCGAATCCGACCTCTGTGTTCAACAGGAGTGAGTGAGTGAGTGTTTTGTTTTACGCGCGCACTCAGCAATATGTGGGGTCGGTGAAGCGCTACTCCTCCGTGACGTCCCTTGTAACTGGTGAGGCTCTAGCTCCTTCGCGGAGGTGGCCTGGGACTTCCTTAGCGAAGTGTCTAGAATCCGATCAATATATGAGCGTTAGCTTCATACAGGGTGTGGTTCTTGCTGGTTCTGCATAAGTAGAGCCGAGTAGATCATCCTATCATCTTCAGAAGTCGTGTCACGAAATCTGGTGATAAGAATCTCATTGATCGTTCTAGATCTATTAAGGCCAAGAACATACGCCTCTGGCGTTTGAACTGTTATGGCTTTATGGTAGGCTGTGTCCACATACTGTGGCACCGCAGCAATCGAGTCGATCGGAGGTAAGGTGATGGCGTCTGCCTCGTCTTCCTTTATCAGGTATGTCTGCGCCGAGTTGCCACTCTTGGAAGGTGAAGAGAGATCTAGGTTGTTTACCATCCAATATCGTATCTCAGCGTCTGAGAAAATGATGCCTCCATCATTTTCTATCCCAGCATCGCTGATGAGAGGTTGATGCTCTTCTGATGGTGGACTGTGTATTTCTATCTCTATGTCGGGTGACGCTCGGGGAGACCTGACTGTAGACTTGTGTGCAGACTTGTGTGGTGACCTGTGAGACGATCGACGTGGTGATGTACGAGGAGATCGGCGCGGTGAACGGCGCGGAGATCGTGTTGGTGATCTGCGTCTATGGGTTGACCTTCTCGGAGACCTGTGAGGAGAATGTTGATAGCTTCGCGAAGCTCTTGTGTAGTCAGGTGTCCTTCGCGAAGGCCTTCGTGAAGGCCTTCGCGAAGCTTCCTCTGCGTCCGGTCCTGGGGAACGGCGATTTGACCTTCGCGAAGGCTTCCGTGAGGTCTGATGGTCTGAGTCCGCATCTAAGGATGAAGCCGAGGAAGGTGATGATCTATCCCGCCTTCGTGAAGGCCTTCGCGAAGGCTGTACATCTGGGTCCTTCGTCGAGGTGGTCTGCGACTTCCTTCGCGAAGGTGGCTTCGTCGTGGCTGCTACGCTGATGGGGGTGCCTCTGGGGTGACGTCTGCGTTGGAACCTTCGCGAAGGCTCAGGCCTTGGGTTGGCTGCTTCTCCAGTTTGTAGTGGCCCTCCATCATGATCATGATTTGCCGCAACAGTTCATCTGGGATGGTCTGCGACGAATTAGTCGGTGCCCTCTCTGCGATGTTAGCGGCGGGGCCCTCAGGGAAGTCGTCTGACGTCAGTGTAGAGACCTCAGGCTGCATGGCGATCTCTGCTGATGTCACTGTAGCTGTCTCCGGTCGCTTCTTGTGGCGTACGTCGGGGATGATGATCGGCTGATCATCGTAGAGGCCCAGTTCAGCGGCTGGAACAATCTCGGTTGAGAAAGTCCTAGTAGACTTCGTTGATTTCCCCTCAGAGGTCGACGCTGCCCTGGGGGTGCGAAGTCTGCGTTGAGTGTTGGTAGCGACGGGACCCTCAGGAAGATCATAGAATATCAGCGTTGGTACATCAGGCTGCATGTTGATCTGCGCTGACATCCCTGTTGTCGACATCGGTCATTCTTTTGATGTACATCAGGTATGATGATCGGCTGATCATCATACAGGCCCAAATCTGCGACGGGAACAATCTTGGCTGAGAAAGTTCAAGTAGACTTCGTTGATTTCCCCTCAGAGGTCGCATTGAGATGCAGTAGAAACCCTCTAGTCTTCGGCTGCGACCATGGGATGTCTGGGGAAGCAGGACGCTTCTTGGAGGCGGCGGACTACGTCCCACGCCTCTCCACCACTCTAGCGGAACACCAGACGGGAGGGGGGTCGACCAACAGCAGTAGACTGGCGAGGGGTTCAGGTGTATCAGTCACGGCTAGACTCTGCATACGCGACCTATCTGCTGCGCGTCTCAAACGCAAAAGTGTGTCGGGAGACACAGGCGCTCTCACGTCCAGCTCACTGGGCGAAGAAGGAGAGAGTGAGGCACATGGGTAGAGGTGGCGCCCTCGTTCCCGCGCTTGTGGAAGGGAGGTAACTCGTGGTGTACTAATTAGTGATTTTACATTGAAGGGAACTTCAATTAGGGAGATACAAGTGTTCCACTATGTTCGCAAGAAGAAGAAGACAAGCAAAAGAGCATGAGTCAGGATAAGGAAAAATATGATGTTCTGGTACTTACGTCAACATCAGGCCGTTTTTTTGAACAGACCATGGAACAATGATGTACTGGTACTTACTGCAGGATGAGGCCATGAACAGACCATGGAACAATGATGTACTGGTACGTACTGCAGGATGAGGCCATGAACAGACCATAGAACAATGATGTTCTGGTACTTACGTCAACATCAGGCCGTGAACAGACCATGGAACAATGATGTACTGGTACTTACTGCAGGATGAGGCCATGAACAGACCATAGAACAATGATGTACTGGAACTTACAGCAGGATGAGGCCATGAACAGACCATGGAACAATGATGTACTGGTACTTACAGCAGGATGAGGCCATGAACAGACCATGGAACAATGATGTACTGTTACTTACAGCAGGATGAGACCATGAACAGACCATGGAACAATGATGTACTGGTACTTACAACAGAATAAGGCCATGAACAGACCATGGAACAATGATGTACTGGTACTTACAGCAGGATGAGGCCATGAACAGATCATGGAACAATGATGCACTGGTACTTACTGCAGGATGAGGCCATGAACAGACCAAAGAACAATGATGCACTGGTACTTACTGCAGGATGAGGCCATGAACAGACCATGGAACAATGATGTACTGGAAATTACAGCAGGATGAGGCCATGAACAGACCATGGAACAATGATGTACTGGTACTTACTGCAGGATGAGGCCATGAACAGACCATGGAACAATGATGTACTGGTACGTACTGCAGGATGAGGCCATGAACAGACCATGGAACAATGATGTACTGGTACTTACAGCAGGATAAGGCCATGAACAGACCATGGAACAATGATGTACTGGTACTTACAGCAGGATGAGGCCATGAACAGACCATGGAACAATGATGTTCTGGTACTTACGTCAACATCAGGCCGTGAACAGACCATGGAACAATGATGTACTGTGGATTCTTGGTCACAGACACCTGATGAACTACTTCACTTCCATCACACTCGGATGTATCTGTAATGTTGTGGACAGCATTGTCAGAGTACAGTTTTGCAAGTGAGGGGTGAAGGTGACCCAGTATTGTCAGTTACAGAAACAGAGGTCAAGGTGACCCAGAACTGTCAGTTACAGAGAAAGGGTTCAAGGTGACACAGTATTGTCAGTTACAGAGAAAGGGTTCAAGGTGACCCAGTATTGTCAGTTACAGAGAAAGGGTTCAAGGTGACCCAGTATCGCCAGTTACAGAGACAGAGGTCAAGGTGACCCAGTGTTTTCAGTTATAGAAATTCTTTAGTCTTTAGAAACTCCACAATACTCACAGTTGGAAACAGCTGAGATAGACAAACGGAAGCGTTGCTTGGTCCCATGTGAGGGCATCTTGACAGATATTGTGAGCTGGGGCGTGGCACTCACTATGGCCTGATGGGAAGGATAGGCACACTGGTGGAACAGAAGATTAGATGTCTGGTTCGCTGTTGAGAGAGAACACACATGAATGGTTCATACTTATAGATGCTAATTTCTCTATGAAAGAAAGAGGGAGAGAGAAGTAATGGCTAAGCAGCCAGTGGGGACAGACAAGTTAGGACAATTACTGATGCGGTGCCTCACCCTCTGTGATGTGAACTGTGTGGGCGTAATCACAGAAGGCCTGGAAATGAACCTGTGTGAGCTGAGTCGCTTCAGTTCTTGTCACCTTCCAGGAAAATCTCAGCTGTTTTCTGTAACACAAACAAGTAACACCAGTAAAACCTAGCGACTGATAACCACCAAACAACTCCCAACAGAATCCAAAACAAACCTCCCACAACCATCAGACAACTCCCAACAGAATCCACAACAAACCTCCCACAACCACCGGACACTCCCAACAGAATCCACAACACGCCTCCTACAACCATCAGACAACTCCCAACAGAATCCACAACAAACCTCCCACAACCACCAGACACTCCCAACAGAATCCACAACAAACCTCCCACAACCACCGGACAGCTCCCAACAGAATCCACAACATACCTCCCACAACCACCAGACAGCTCCCAACAGAATCCACAACAAACCTCCCACAACCATTAAACAACTCCCAACAGAATCCACAACATACCTCCCACAACCACCGGACAGCTCCCAACAGAATCCACAACATACCTCCCACAACCACCGGACAGCACCCAACAGAATCCAAAACAAACCTCCCACAACCATTAAACAACTCCCAACAGAATCCACAACATACCTCCCACAACCATCAGACAGCTCCCAACAGAATCCAAAACAAACCTCCCACAACCATCAGACAACTCCCAACAATCCACAGCACACCTCCCACAGCCAAGACAGCTCCTCCAGAATCCACAACACACCTCCCACAACCCCAGACAACTCCCAGCAGAATCCACAACACACCTCCCACAACCACCAGACAACTCCCAGCAGAATCCACAAC
Source organism: Haliotis rubra (assembly GCF_003918875.1). Lineage (NCBI taxonomy): Eukaryota > Metazoa > Mollusca > Gastropoda > Lepetellida > Haliotidae > Haliotis > Haliotis rubra. The sequence goes on from NW_025767685.1 coordinate 134,571, forward strand.
ACACCTCCCACACACCACCAGACAACTCCCAACAGAATCCACAACATACCTCCCACAACCACCAGACAACTCCCAACAGAATCCACAACAAACCTCCCACAACCACCAGACAGCTCCCAACAGAATCCACAACACACCTCCCACAACCATCAGACAGCTCCCAACAGAATCCACAACACACCTCCCACAACCACCAGACAGCTCCCAACAGAATCCACAACAAACCTCCCACAACCACCAGACAGCTCCCAACAGAATCCACAACAAACCTCCCACAACCACCAGACAGCTCCCAACAGAATCCACAACACACCTCCCACAACCACCAGACAACTCCCAACAGAATCCACAACATACCTCCCACAACCACCAAACAACTCCCAACAGAATCCACAACATACCTCCCACAACCATCAAACAGCTCCCAACAGAATCCACAACATACCTCCCACAACCATCAAACACCTCCCAACAGAATCCACAACAAACCTCCCACAACCATCAGACAACCAGTACTGTTAGTGGAGGTGCCTGGTTGTTCTCTGCACTATATTCAAGATGTTTCAGGGTTTTTCAGAGGAGGATAGTGTCCAGATGACGTCATCAGTTAGTTTCAATTAGTTCAAGTTTAACTTCTTTGAGTGGCATTGTTTACAAGTTGGAGAGTAATATACAGACAAACTTTATGGATCAACAACTTGTTTATTTGGTAGATGCGACGTTTCGATACAGATTCTTGTAGCAACATACTTGCTTGACAACGATACAAGAATCTGTATCGAAATGTCACATCATCCGAAGAAAGAAGTTGTTTGTTCATAAAAGTTCGTCTGTATATAGTTTATGTCTGTATGTAACAATTTCTGCATTTTGCTTCTTAACTTGGAAATTTGAAACAATACTCACTGATGGCTTTCTCCATAGAATGGAACATAGAACAGTTGGGGTTTGGAGGTTGCCCTGACTGGGAACTGGACATTTTGGAAGGAGGTGGCAACTGAAAAGATTACCCATGGTACTTTGATGCATATACACGTTTATACATTTAGAAAGATCAAACCATAGTCAGCAGTGTAATATTTCTGAGAATACTGCCTCAACTACATCTCTAACATAATCCTGTATCTGACTGTCACACTTTAAAATCTTCACTCTTTCCTACCAAGTAATCATCAATTGTTGTACAGAAAACGGTTTCCTCGCTTCTTTCCAACAATAATCAGAATCAGATACATGGAGGGTGGAATTACTCCTGGTACATCAGAGTTAGCATTATAGTGCTATATCTAGACTTGATCTCTAACCTGTGATGTGATGTGTGGTTGTGATGGATGTGATGGATGTGATGTGTTGTTGTGATGGATGTGATGGATGTGATGCGTGGTTGTGATGTGTGGTTGTGATGATGTGATGTGTGGTTGTGATGGATGTGTGATGTTGTGATGATGGATGTGATGGATGTGATGTGTTGTTGTGATGGATGTGATGATGGATTGATGGATGTGATGGTTGTGATGGATGGATGTGATGTGTGGTTGTGATGGATATGATGTGTGGATGTGATGGATGTGATGTGTGGTTGTGATGGATGTGATGTGTGGATGTGATGGATGTGATGTGTTGTTGTGATGGATGTGATGCGTGGTTGTGATGTGTGGTTGTGATGATGTGATGTGTGGTTGTGATGGATGTGATGTGTGGATGTGATGGATGTGATGTGTTGTTGATGATGTGATGGATGTGATGCGTGGTTGTGATGATGTGGTTGTGATGGATGTGATGTGTGGATTTGTGATGGATGTGATGTTGTGGATGAATGATGGATGTGATGTGTGATGTTTGTGATGATGATGTTTGATTGTTTGTGATGTTTGGTTGTGATGATGTGATGTTTGGATGGATTGGATGATGATGTTTGGTTGTGATGATGGATGTGATGTTTGGTTGTGATGATGTGATGTTTGGTTGTGATGATGTGATGTTTGGATTTGATGGATGATGTGATGGATGTGATGATGTTTGGTTGGGATGATGTGATGTTTGGTTGTGATGATGTGATGTTTGGTTGATGATGGATGATGTGATGTTTGGTTGTGATGATGTGATGGTTGGGATGGATGTGATGTTTGGTTGTGATGATGTGATGTTTGGTTGTGATGGATGTGATGTTTGGTTGGGATGATGTGATGTTTGGTTGGGATGGATGTGATGTTTGGTTGTGATGATGTGATGTTTGGTTGGGATGATGTGATGTTTGGTTGTGATGATATGTGATGTTTGGTTGGGATGATGTGATGTTTGGTTGGGATGGATGTGATGTGTGGTTGTGATGATGTGATGTTTGGTTGGGATGGATGTGATGTTTGGTTGTGATGATGTGATGTGGTTGTGGATGTGATGTGTTGTGATGATGTGATGTTTGGTTGTGATGGATGTGATGTGTGGTTTGTGATGGATGTGATGTTTGGATTTATGATGGATGGATGTGATGTTTGGATTTGATGGATGTGATGTGTGGTTGTGATGGATGTGATGTTTGGTTGTGGTTGTGATGATGTGATGTTTGGTTGTGATGATGTGATGTTTGGTTGGGATGGATGTGATGTTTGGTTGTGATGATGTGATGTTTGGTTGGGATGGATGTGATGTTTGGTTGTGATGATGTGATGTTTGGTTGGGATGGATGTGATGTGTGGTTGTGATGGATGTGATGTTTGGTTGTGATGATGTGATGTTTGGTTGTGATGATGTGGATGTGATGGATGTGATGTGTTGCTGTGATGATGTGATGTTTGATTTGATGATGGATGTGATGTTTGGTTGTGATGATGTGATGTTTGGTTGTGATGGATGTGATGTTTGGTTGTGATGGATGTGATGTTTGGTTGGGATGGATGTGATGTTTGGTTGTGATGATGTGATGTTTGGTTGTGATGATGTGATGTTTGGTTGTGATGATGTGATGTTTGGTTGGGATGGATGTGATGTTTGGTTGTGATGATGATGATGTGATGGATGGATTTGGGATGGATGTGATGTTTGGTTTATGATGATGATGTTTGGATTTGGATGATGATATTTGGTTGTGGATGTGATGTGATGTGATGGTTGTGATGATGTGATGTTGGATTTGTGATGATGTGATGTTTGGTTTTGATGATGATGTTGTGATGATGTGATGTGTTGTGGTTGTGATGATGTGATGTTTGGTTGGGATGGATGTGATGTGTGGGTTTGTGATGATGTGATGTTTGGTTGTGATGATGTGATGTTTGGTTGGGATGGATGTGATGTGGTTGTGATGATGTGATGTTTGGTTGTGATGATGTGATGTTTGGTTGTGATGATGTGATGTTTGGTTGGGATGGATGTGATGTTTGGTTGTGATGATGTGATGTTTGTTTGGGATGATGTGATGTGTGGTTGTGATGATGTGATGTTTGGTTGTGATGATGTGATGTTTGGTTGGGATGATTGATGTGATGTTTGATGGATTTGATGATGTGATGTGATGTTGTGGTTGTGATGATGTGATGTTTGGATTTGATGATGTGATGTTTGATTTGATGGATGTGATATTGTGGTTGTGATGATGTGATGTTTGGTTGGGATGGATATGATGTGTATGGATTTGTGATGATGTGATGTTTGGATTTAGGATGTGATGTGATGTTTGTGATGATATGATGGATGGATATGATGATGTGATAGATAGTGATATTTTGGTTTGATGATGTGATGTTTGGATTTGTGATGATGTGATGTTTGGTTGTGATGATGTGATATTTGGTTTTGGGATGGATGTGATGTATGGATTTGTGATGATGTGATGTTTGGATTTAGGATGATGTGATATTTGGTTAGGATGGATGTGATGTGTGATTTGTGATGATGTGATGTTTGGTTGATATGATATTTGTGATGGATGTGATGTATGGATTTTGATAATATGATATTTGGATTTAGGATGGATGTGATATTTGGATTTAGGATGATATGATATGTGTGGTTGTGATGATGATGTGATATTTTGGTTGAGGATGGATGTGATGTTTGGATTTGTGATGATGTGATATTTGGATTTGGGATGGATATGATGTTTGAATTTGTGATGGATGTGATATTTGGTTGTGATGATGTGATGTTTGTGATGATGATAGATGTGATAATGTTTGTGATGATATGATATTTTGGATTTAGGATGATGTGATGTTTGGATTTATGATGATGATGTGATATTTGGATTTATGGATGGATATGATATTTGAATTTGATGGATGATGTGATGTGTGAATTTGATTGATATGTGATGTTTGGATTTGTGATGATGTGATATTTGGTTGTGATGATATATGATATGTTTTTATGATAGGATGGATGTGATTTGTTTGGATTTGATATGATGATTTATGATAATGATATGATATTGGATTTTGTGATGGATGTGATATTTGGATTTGATAGGATGGATATGATATGTAATGATATGATATGATTATTTGGTTAGGATGATATGATATTTGGATTTGTGATGGATATGATGTTTGGATTTGTGATGATATGATGTTTAATTTAGGATAGATATGATATTTGAGATTTGTGATAGATGTGATATTTGGTTGTGATGATATGATATTTAGTTTTGATGATATGTGATATTTAGATTTTGGATTTGATGATGTGATGTTTAGATTTAGGATAGATATGATATTTGGATTTAGGATAGATATGATGTATGAATTTGGTTATGATGATATGATATTTTGATTTTGATGATATGATATTTGGATTAGTGGATAATGATATGATATATGTATGAATTTGTGATGATGTGATATTTGAATTTAGGATAGATATGATATATGGATATTTGATTGATGATAGATATGATATTTGGTTTAGGATGGAATGATATGATATTTGGATTTAGGATAGATATGATTGTGGATGTGATGATATGATATTTGAATTTGTGATGATGTGATATTTGAAGTTGTGATGGATGTGATATTTGAATTTGTGATGATGTGATGTGTGGTTGTGATGATATGATGTTTGAATTTAGGATGATGTGATATTTAGATTTGGGATAGATATGATATTTGGATTTGTAGATGATATGATATTTGAATTTGTGATGGATGTGATGTGTTAATTTGTGATGATGTGATATTTGGTTAGGATGGATATGATATTTGGATTTACTTGATGATGTTTGTATTTTGATGATGTGATATTTGGTTGGGATAGATGTGATGTGTGGTTGTGATGATGTGATGTTTGGGATTGATGTTTGGATGGATGTGATGTTTAGTTGTGATGGATGTGATATTTGGATTTGTGATGATGTGATATTTAGTTGTGATGATGTGATGTTTGGATTTGTGATGATGTGATGTTTGGATTTGTGATGTGATGTTTGGATTATGTTTGATGGATGTGATGTTTGATTTTGTGATGATGTGATGTTTGGATTTGTGATGATGTGATGTTTGGTTGTGATGATGTGATGTTTGGTTAGGATGGATGTGATGTTTGGATGTGTGATGATGATGTATGTGATGGTTGGGATGATGTGATGTTTGGTTGTGATGATGTGATGTTTGGTTGTGATGGATGTGATGTTTGGATGTTTTGTGATGGGATGGATGTGATGTTTGGATTTGTGATGATGTGATGTGATGTGGTTGTGTTTAGTTGTGATGGATGTGATGTGTGGTTGTGATGGATGTGATGTTTGGTTGTGATGATGTGATGTTTGGTTGGGATGGATGTGATGTTTGTTTGTGATGATGTGATGTGTGGTTGTGATGTGTGGTTGTGATGGATGGATGTGATGGATGTGATGTGTGGTTGTGATGATGTGATGTTTTGTTGTGATGGATGTGATGTGCGGTTGTGATGATGTGATGTGTGGTTGTGATGATGTGATGTGCGGTTGTGATGGATTTGTGATGTGGTTTGTGATGATGTGATGTTTGGTTGTGATGATGTGATGTTTGGATTTGTGATGATGTGATGTTTGGTTGTGATGATGTGATGTGTGGTTGTGATGATGTGTGATGTGTGGTTGTGATGGTGTGATGTGTGGTTGGTGATGTGTTGTTGTGATGATGTGATGTGTGGTTGTGATGATGTGATGTTTGGTTGTGATGATGTGATGTTTGGTTGTGATGTGTGGTTGTGATGATGTGATGTTTGGTTGTGATGGATGTGATGTGTGGTTGTGATGATGTGATGTTTGGTTGTGATGATGTGATGGATGGATGTGATGTGTGGTTGTGATGATGTGATGTGTGGTTGTGATGATGTGATGTGTGGTTGTGATGATGTGATGTGTGGTTGTGATGATGTGATGTGTGGTTGTGATGATGTGATGATGTGATGTGATGGATGTGATGTTTGGTTGGGATGGATGTGATGTTTGGTTGTGGTGATGTGATGTGTGGTTGTGATGATGTGATGTGTGGTTGTGATGATGTGATGTGTGGATGTGATGATGTGATGTTTGGTTGTGATGTGTGGTTATGATGATGTGATGTTTGGTTGTGATCGATGTGATGTGTGGTTGTGATGATGTGATGTTTGGTTGTGATGATGTGATGTGTGGATGTGATGTGTGGTTGTGATGATGTGATGTTTGGTTGTGATGATGTGATATGTGGTTGTGATGATGTGATGTGTGGTTGTGATGATGTGATGTGATGTGGTTGTGATGATGTGATGTGTGGTTGTGATGATGTGATGTGTGGTTGTGATGATGTGATGATGTGATGTAATGGATGTGATGTTTGGTTGGGATGGATGTGATGTTTGGTTGTGGTGATGTGATGTGTGGTTGTGATGATGTGATGTGTGGTTGTGAGATGTGATGTGTGGATGTGATGATGTGATGTTTGGTTGTGATGTGTGGTTGTGATGATGTGATGTTTGGTTGGGATGGATGTGATGTTTGGTTGTGGTGATGTGATGTGTGGTTGTGATGATGTGATGTGTGGTTGTGATGATGTGATGTGTGGATGTGATGATGTGATGTGATGGATGTGATGTGTGGTTGTGATGATGTGATGTTTGGTTGGGATGGATGTGATGTGTGGTTGTGATGATGTGATGTTTGGTTGGGATGGATGTGATGTTTGGTTGGGATGGATGTGATGTGTTGTTGTGATGATGTGATGTGTGGATGTGATGGATGTGATGTGTTGTTGTGATGATGTGATGTTTGGTTGTGATGGATGTGATGACACTGTGACATACACGTATACTTGACGTTGATGACGAATCCTCTTTCGCCAACCCTGTCGTCGCTGTGGAAGATGATGCTCCCACTGGTAATGACAATGTACTCTGGGTAGAGATCACCACACCAGCGGTCCACGAGGTCCCCGCTGCTGGAGTAGATCTCGAGGTAGTCGTTGATGCAGTCAGGGGAGTCCTGCAGAGAGAAGGTCTCGAACTCCAGTTGCAGAGGATCACCACTTCCTGAAGTCAGGTTCCACAGACAGCGTAAGTCCCTGCAACATCAACACTTACACCTACATCGTAGATCACTCCAACATCAACACTTACTCCTACATGTTAGGTCACTCCAACATCAACACTTACACCTTCATCGTAGATCACTCCAACATCAACACTTACACCTACATCGTAGATCACTCCAACATCAACACTTACACCTACATCGTAGATCACTCCAACATCAACACTTACTCCTACATTGTAGGTCACTCCAACATTAACACTTACACCTTCATCGTAGGTCACTCCAACATCAACACTTACACCTACATTGTAGGTCACTCCAACATCAACACTTACACCTACATCGTAGGTCACTCCAACATCAACACTTACACCTTCATCGTAGATCACTCCAACATCAACACTTACACCTACATCGTAGGTCACTCCAACATCAACACTTACACCTACATCGTAGGTCACTCCAACATCAACACTTACACCTACATTGTAGATCACTCCAACATCAACACTTACACCTACATTGTAGGTCACTCCAACATCAACACTTACACCTTCATCGTAGATTACTCCAACATCAACACTTACTCCTACATTGTAGGTCACTCCAACATTAACACTTACACCTTCATCGTAGGTCACTCAAACATCAACACTTACACCAACATCGTAGGTCACTCCAACGTCAACACTTACATCTACATCGTAGGTCCCTCCAACATCAACACTTACTCCTACAGATGGGATCTCCATAGACATATGTCAAACACATTGATGTCTGTACAAGGGAGACAACTGCAGCTGGTGAAGACAGAAGCGTGACCCCACCGTGTTGACGTACCTGCCATAGTGTCCTGCGTGGGTGGGGAGTGAGATGCTTGTGGTCTGTCTGATGGTGATGTGTAGCGGGTGGTCGTAGCACTGTCCACACACTGCAACAGAAATACATGAAAAGTGCTGTCTTAAACATGTGACAAGCGAATCTTCTACAGCACAACAGCACTCTGCTGGAAGTGTTGTCCTAAATGTTGGACAATATCATCTTCTACAGCACAGATACACAATGCCAGATGTGCTGTCCTGAATGTTTGACATGGTTTTGACAGGTATACAAGATTATACAACATTCGACAGTTATACAAGGGTTTGGACAGGTATACAAGGGTTTGGACAGTTATACAAGGGTTTAGACAGTTATACAAAGGTTTAGACAGTTATACAAGGGTTTATACAGGTATACACGGGTTTAGACAAGTATACAATGGTTTAGACAGTTATACATGGGTTTAAACAGGTATACATGGGTTTATACAGATACACAAGGATTTAAACAGGTATACAAGGGTGTACAAGGGTTTAGACAGGTATACAAGGGTGTACAAGGGTTTAGACAGTTATGCAAAGGTGTACAAGGGTTTAGACAGTTATACAAGGGTGTACAAGGGTTTGGACAGGTATACAAGGGTGTACAAGGGTTTGGACAGGTATACAAGGGTTTGGACAGGTATACAAGGGTGTACAAGGGTTTGGACAGGTATACAAGGGTGTACAAGGGTTTGGATAGTTATACAAGGGTGTACAAGGGTTTGGACAGGTATACAAGGGTGTACAAGGATTTGGACAGGTATACAAGGGTTTGCAAGTATACAAGGGTGTACAAGGGTTTGGACAGGTATACAAGGGTGTACAAGGGTTTGGACAGTTATACAAGGGTGTACAAGGGTTTGGACAGGTATACAAGGGTGTACAAGGGTTTGGATAGGTACACAAGGGTGTACAAGGGTTTGGACAGGTATACATAAAGGGTTTACAAAGGGTTTAGACAGATATACAAGGGGTTTGGACAGGTATACAAGGGTGTACAAGGGTTTGGACAGGTATACAAGGGTGTACAGGGGTTTGGACAGGTATACAAGGGTTTGGACAGGTATACAAGGGTGTACAAAGGGTTTGGACAGGTATACAAGGGTGTACAAGGGTGTACAAGTATACAAGGGTTTACAAAGGGGTTTGGACAGTTATACAAAAAGGGTATACAAGAGGTGTACAAGTATACAAGGGTTTACAAAGGGTTTGGACAGGTATACAAGGGTGTACAAGGGTTTGGACAGGTATACAAGGGTGTACAAGGGGTTTAGACAGTTATACAAAGGGTGTACAAGGGTTTGGACAGGTATACAAGGGTGTACAATGGTTTGGACAGGTATACAAAAGGGTGTACAAGAGGTTTAGACAGTTATACAAAAGGGTGTACAATGGTTTGGACAGGTATACAAAAAGGGTGTACAAGGGTTTTAGACAGTTATACAAGGGTGTACAAGAATACAAAAGGGTGTACAAGGGTTTGGACAGGTATACAAAGGGTGTACAAGGGGTTTGGACAGTTATACAAAGAGGGTATACAAAGGGTTTGGACAGGTATACAAGGGTGTACAATGGTTTGGACAGGTATACAAAAGGGTGTACAAAGGGTTTAGACAGTTATACAAAAAGGGTGTACAATGGTTTGGACAGGTATACAAAGGGTGTACAAGGGTTTAGACAGTTATACAAGGGTGTACAAGAATACAAGGGTGTACAAGGGTTTGGACAGGTATACAAGGGTGTACAAGGGTTTAGACAGATAGACAAAGGGTGTACAAAGGGTTTGGACAGGTATACAAAAAGGGTGTACAAGGGTTTGGACAGGTATACAAAAAGGTGTACAAGGGTTTGGACAGTTATACAAGAGGGTGTACAAGGGGTTTGGACAGGTATACAAAAGGGTGTACAAGAGGGTTTGGATAGGTACACAAAGGGTGTACAAGAGGTTTGGACAGGTATACAAAAAGGGTTTACAAGGGTTTAGACAGATATACAAGGGTTTGGACAGGTATACAAGGGTGTACAAGGGTTTGGACAGGTATACAAGGGTGTACAGGGGTTTGGACAGGTATACAAGGGTTTGGACAGGTATACAAAAAAGGGTGTACAAGGGTTTGGACAGGTATACACAAAGAGGGTGTACAAAAGGGTGTACAAGTATACAAAAAGGGTTTACAAGAGGTTTGGACAGTTATACAAAAAAGGGTATACAAGAGGGTGTACAAGTATACAAGGGTTTACAAGGGTTTGGGACAGGTATACAAAAGGGGTATACAAAGGGTGTACAAGTATACAAAGGGTTTGGACAGGTATACAAAGGGTGTACAAGGGTTTGGACAGGTATACAAAGGGTGTACAGGAGGTTTAGACAGTTATACAAGGGTGTACAAGGGTTTGGACAGGTATACAAGGGTGTACAAGGGTTTTGGTATACAGGGTATACAAGGGTTTGGACAGGTATAAGGGTGTACAAAGGGTTTGGACAGGTATACAAGGGTGTACAAGGGTGTACAAGTATACAAGGGTTTACAAGGGTTTACAAAGGGTTTGGACAGTTATACAAAAAGGTATACAAGTAAGGTTTGTACAAGTATACAAAGGGAGGGTTTGGACAGGTATACAAGGGTTTGGACAGGTATACAAGGGTATACAGGGTTTGGACAGGTATACAAGTATACAAGGGGTGTATACAAAGGGTTTGGACAGGTATACAAAGGGTGTACAAGAGTTTGGACAGGTATGCAAGGGTGTACAAAGGAGTTTAGACAGTTATACAAAAGGGTGTACAAGGGTTTGGACAGGTATATACAAGGGTGTACAATGGTTTGGACAGGTATACAAAAGAGGTGTACAAGGGTTTAGACAGTTATACAAGGGTGTACAATGGTTTGGACAGGTATACAAGGGTGTACAAAGGGGTTTAGAACAGTTATACAAAGAGGGTGTACAAGAATACAAAAAGGGTGTACAAAGGGTTTGGACAGGTATACAAAGGGTGTACAAGGGTTTTAGACAGATAGACAAAGGGTGTACAAAGGGTTTGGACAGGTATACAAGGGTGTGGACAGAATATACAAGGGTGTACAAGGGTTTGGACAGGTATACAAAAGGGTGTACAAGGGGTTTGGACAGGTATATACAAAGGGTGTACAAGGGTTTGGATAGAGTACACAAAAGGGTGTACAAGGGTTTGGACAGGTATACAAAGAGGTTTACAAGGGTTTTAGACAGATATACAAAGGGTGTACAAGAGGGTTTGGACAGGTATACAAAAGGGTGTACAAAGAGGGTTTGGACAGGTATACAAGGGTGTACAGGGGGTTTGGACAGGTATACAAGGGTTTGGACAGGTATACAAGGGTGTACAAGGGTTTGGACAGGTATACAAAGGTGTACAAAGAGGTTTGGATAGGTATACAAGAGGGTGTACAAAAGGGTTTGGACAAGGGTACAAAAAGGGTTTACAAAGGGTTACAAGTATACAAAAAGGGTTTACAAAGGGTTTGGACAGGTATACAAAGAGGTTGGACAGGTATACAAAGGGTGTACAAGGGTTTGGACAGGTATACAAAGGGTGTACAAAGGGGTTTGGACAGGTATACAAGGGTTTGGACAGGTATACAAAAAGGGTGTACAAAGGGGTTTGGACAGGTATACAAAAGGGTGTACAAGGGTGTACAAGTATACAAAAGGGTTTACAAAAGGGTTTGGACAGTTATACAAGGGTATACAAGGGTGTACAAGTATACAAAAGGGTTTACAAAGGGTTTGGACAGGTATACAAAAGGGTATACAAGGGGTGTACAAGTATACAAAGGGTTTGGACAGGTATACAAAACAAGGGTGTACAAGGGTTTGGACAGGTATACTAAAGGGTGTACAAGGGTTTTAGACAGTTATACAAAGGGTGTTCAAAGGGTTTGGACAGGTATACAAAGGGTGTACAATGGTTTGGACAGGTATACAAAAGGGTGTACAAGGGTTTAGACAGTTATACAAAAGGGTGTACAATGGTTTGGACAGGTATACAAAGGGTGTACAAAGGGGTTTAGACAGTTATACAAGGGTGTACAAGAATACAAGGGTGTACAAAAGGGTTTGGACAGGTATACAAAAAGGGTGTACAAAGGGTTTAGACAGATAGACAAGGGTGTACAAGGGTTTGGACAGGTATACAAGGGTGTGGACAGGTATACAAGGGTGTACAAAGGGTTTGGACAGGTATACAAAAGGGTGTACAAGGGTTTGGACAGGTATACAAAGGGTGTACAAAGGGGTTTGGATAGGTACACAAAGGGTGTACAAAGGGTTTGGACAGGTATACAAAGGGTTTACAAGGGTTTACAGATATACAAGGGGTTTGGACAGGTATACAAGGGTGTACAAAGAGGGTTTGGACAGGTATACAAAAGGGTTTACAGGGGTTTGGACAGGTATACAAGGGTTTGGACAGGTATACAAAAGGGTGTGTACAAGGGTTTGGACAGGTATACAAGGGTGTACAAAGGGTGTACAGACAGTATACAAAAAAGGGTTTACAAGGGTTTGGACAGATAGAGAAAAGGGTGTACAAGGGTTTAGACAGGTTATACAATACAAGGGTGTACAAGACAGGTATACAAGGGTGTACAAGGGTTTGGACAGGTATACAAGGGTGTACAAGGGTTTAGACAGATAGACAAGGGTGTACAAGGGTTTGGACAGGTATACAAGGGTGTGGACAGATATACAAGGGTGTACAAGGGTTTGGACAGTTATACAAGGGTGTACAAGGGTTTGGACAGGTATACAAGGGTGTACAAGGGTTTGGACAGGTATACAAGGGTTTACAAGGGTTTAGACAGATATACAAGGGTTTGGACAGGTATACAAGGGTGTACAAGGGTTTGGACAGGTATACAAGGGTGTACAGGGGTTTGGACAGGTATACAAGGGTTTGGACAGGTATACAAGGGTGTACAAGGGTTTGGACAGGTATACAAGGGTGTACAAGGGTGTACAAGTATACAAGGGTTTACAAGGGTTTGGACAGTTATACAAGGGTATACAAGGGTGTACAAGTATACAAAGGGTTTACAAGGGTTTGGACAGGTATTCAAGGGTGTACAGGGGTTTGGACAGGTATACAAGGGTTTAGACAGGTATACAAGGGTGTACAAGGGTTTGGACAGGTATACAAGGGTGTACAAGGGTGTACAAGTATACAAGGGTTTACAAGGGTTTGGACAGTTATACAAGGGTATACAAGGGTGTACAAGTATACAAGGGTTTACAAGGGGTGGGACAGGTATACAAGGGTATACAACGGTGTACAAGTATACAAGGGTTTGGACAGGTATACAAGGGTGTACAAGGGTTTGGACAGGTATACAAGGGTGTACAAGTATACAAGGGTGTACAAGGGTTTATACAGGTATACAAAGGTGGGGTTTACAGGTATACAAGGGTTTGGACAGGTATACATACAAAGGGTGTACAAGGGTTTGGACAGGTATACAGGGGTGTACAAGGGTTTGGACAGGTATAAAAGGGTGTACAAGGGTTTGGACAGGTATACAAAAAGGGTGTACAAAGGGTGTAGACAAGTATACAAAAAGGGTTTACAAGGGTTTTGGACAGTTATACAAGGGTATACAAGGGTGTACAAGTATACAAGGGTTTACAAGGGTTTGGACAGGTATACAAGGGTATACAAAGGGTGTACAAGTATACAAAGGGTTTGGACAGGTATACAAAAGGGTGTACAAAAGGGTTTGGACAGGTATACAAGAGGGTGTACAAGGGGTTTAGACAGTTATACAAAGGGTGTACAAGGGTTTGGACAGGTATATAAAAGGGTGTACAATGGTTTGGACAGGTATACAAAAGGGTGTACAAGGGGTTTAGACAGTTATACAAGGGTGTACAATGGTTTGGACAGGTATACAAGGGTGTACAAAGGGTTTGGACAGGTATACAAAAGGGTGTACAAGGGTTTAGACAGTTATACAAGGGTGTACAAGGGTTTGGACAGGTATACAAGGGTGTACAAGGGTTTGGACAGGTATACAAAAAGGGTGTACAGGGGTTTGGACAGGTATACAAGGGTGTACAAGGGTTTAGACAGGTATACAAAAAGGGTGTACAAGGGGTTTGGACACATTATACAAAAGGTGTACAAGGGTGTACACAGTATACAAAAGGGTGTACAAGGGTTTGGACAGGTATACAAGGGTGTACAAGGGTGTACAAGTATACAAGGGTTTACAAGGGTTTGGACAGTTATACAAGGGTATACAAGGGTGTACAAGTATACAAGGGTTTACAAGGGGTGGGACAGGTATACAAGGGTATACAACGGTGTACAAGTATACAAGGGTTTGGACAGGTATACAAGGGTGTACATGGGTTTGGACAGGTATACAAGGGTGTACAAGTATACAAGGGTGTACAAGGGTTTATACAGGTATACAAGGGTGTACAAGGGTTTGGACAGGTATACAAGGGTGTACAAGGGTTTGGACAGTTATACAAGGGTGTTCAAGGGTTTGGACAGGTATACAAAGGGTGTACAAGGGTTTAGACAGTTATACAAGGGTGTTCAAGGGTTTGGACAGGTATACAAGGGTGTACAATGGTTTGGACAGGTATACAAGGGTGTACAAGGGTTTAGACAGTTATACAAGGGTGTACAATGGTTTGGACAGGTATACAAGGGTGTACAAGGGTTTAGACAGTTATACAAGGGTGTACAAGAATACAAGGGTGTACAAGGGTTTGGACAGGTATACAAGGGTGTACAAGGGTTTAGACAGATAGACAAGGGTGTACAAGGGTTTGAACAGGTATACAAGGGTGTACAAGGGTTTGGACAGTTATACAAGGGTGTACAAGGGTTTGGACAGGTATACAAGGGTGTACAATGGTTTGGACAGGTATACAAGGGTGTACAAGGGTTTAGACAGTTATACAAGGGTGTACAATGGTTTGGACAGGTATACAAGGGTGTACAAGGGTTTAGACAGTTATACAAGGGTGTACAAGAATACAAGGGTGTACAAGGGTTTGGACAGGTATACAAGGGTGTACAAGGGTTTAGACAGATAGACAAGGGTGTACAAGGGTTTGGACAGGTATACAAGGGTGTGGACAGATATACAAGGGTGTACAAGGGTTTGGACAGGTATACAAGGGTGTACAAGGGTTTGGATAGGTACACAAGGGTGTACAAGGGTTTGGACAGGTATACAAGGGTTTACAAGGGTTTAGACAGATATCATGGGATAATAGTTCATACAAAATTCATTATTCATTATTACCACTACAAGCAATATATTAGGATTCAGATATTAGGAAAATATAAATATAGAATATTAGTAATAGCTTAGAGAAAGACTCCAGTCAAAAGTTGTAAAACTCATCTCACAGACATACTATTGAAAAAGGTATAAATTACGACTACACAATTTCACAGATATCCAAGACAAAATCCTAGCCTAAGGTATTGAGGACTCAAGCTGTTAGCAACCCTTTCAGTAATTCAGAGTTATGACCAGACGATTAAATGCATCTATTGTAATCCAAGCACCTGTAATTGACACATCAGATTAGGCTCATTGAGATCTAGCCCAGGGTAAGCATCAAGCATCCAGTAAAAGTGCCATCGAGATTAGTGCCAGTTAAACTAGGATTAACAAGGATTAAGAGTGATTGCCCTGTCTGGTCATTGAAGGACCCACCCCATTTAGTATATTCTGTATTTGATAGGCTAATGTAGAGGTTACACCCATTTTTGTATCAGTCAACCAATCATAATCTCTTTATTGTTTTAATTGTAGATAAAATGTCTCTATCTTCATTTGTCCATGAGTAGGGTTTAGACTCCCAACACAGGTCAGCTCTAGCCCTCAGCCCAGAGGGTTGTACCCGACTCTCTGTGGCCACCCCATGTTACTCCGTTCTTGTAAATAAAATTGTGATTAGCTTCTTGTGACTTGGACTCTTTTGCTGAGTTAATTCCCCAAGCAGACCAGCACGCCAGTTAGATAAGGTGTTTTACGGAACCATCACTTGGACCCCAGACCCTTATCATAATAGTTGGCGGAGAATCAAGCGATTTTGAACCTCGGAGCCCAGGAACTAACTACAACCAGCTACAAGAACACATGGAATAACAAGCGACTGCATCCACGTCTGATCTCAACACTGGATTAAGGACCACCAACTCCTGTAAAGACACCAACCAAGGAAGAAAAAGTCTTCAAAAATTGTAAAGTACTACTTTACATTGTTGATTTCTTGTCTTTTCTTAATTATAGTACGGTACATACTATAAGGTGTCATGGCCAATATGGAGTCTGGTATGGAAAGTAACTGTGGAAGTGAAATTCCAATTGTGTCCTTAGTTACCCCCTTGCCAAAAGTGTAATTCAGGTAACATTTGGCACTGAAACAACAACTTGTTTAATAGATACAGGGGCATCCATTTGCTGCATTTCGGTCTGCTTTTCTAAACAAAGCTTTCAACAACCCTGTACTTGGAAACTCACCCTTTCCACAAATTCAAGGTGTTGGGCGTATGAGTGCACAAGGTGTTGGGTTCAGTTGTGTTAGATTTTGTCATTGAAGATCAAGAATTTTCACAAAATTCTCTGTCCTGCCCTCATTACCTAAGTCAGTCCTACTAGGTGAGAACTTCCTCAATGACAACGATGCAGTCTTAGATTATAGCTGCCATTCCCTCATAATAGGCAACAGCACCTCAGATAGGCAGTATATCAATTTCATTGCCAATCCAGATCAAGAAATTTGTGGATTAGCAAAAACAATAGATCAGATATATATTCCCCCTCAGAGTGAAATTCATTTCAAGGTAAGACTACCTGAGGTTAACAATGATTCCCTCATCCTCATTGAACCAATTGCCTCCCTCACTGCTCATTCAGAAGTAGCAGGTGGTAGGACCCTCTCGAAAGTGCATAAGAAAACTGCTACATTTAGGCTTATGAATCCTTCCCAAGAAGAAAAAGTTTTAGATAAGGGTACAGTTGTAGGAAAATTTAGTTACATTGACAGCCACTCTATCTTTGAAATTGACTGTGACCAACCTTTAATAAATTCAGTTAACACTGACATTAAGACAACAGACAATGACACTAGGGATTATGTCAAAATTGCTCAAGACTTAGGATTTGACTTGACCAAGACACAACTGACGTCAGGCCAACAACAAAGACTACTCAGGTTTTTTAGGACAAAACAGAGACATGTTTTCCACAAGCCTTGCAGATTTAGGGAAAACTGACATGCACGAGCATGTCATTGACACGGGCAACCATCCCCCTGTTAAGTGTAGGCCTTATCGTCAGTCTCCTCATCTCCAAAAAGTCACTGAAGAACTTGTTGAAGATTTTCTCAAATATGATTTAATAGAGGAGTCCACTTCAATGTATTCAGCCCCCATCATCTTAGTTAAAAAACGTGACGGCACATATAGATTTGTTTGTGACTACAGAAAATTAAATTCTGTCACATTACCCATGTCATGGCCACTCCCTGTTTTTGACGATGTTGTTGATCACATCGGCAATAGCCAAGCTACAATTTTTTCCACGTTAGATCTTGCCAATGGCTTCTTCCAAGTGCCATTACACGAAGACTCAAAGCATAAAACTGCTTTTGTCACCCATCAAGGCCTTTATCAATTCAAACGTTTGCCCCAGGGTTTGTCTAATTCTCCACTTTGTTTTCAGCAACTCATGAGCAAAGTGCTAAGAAAATTGCTTTTCAAAGTTGCGTTGATTTACATTGATGATTTGATAATCTACAGCAAAAACTTTGAAGAACATCTCCAACATTTGGAGCAAGTCTTCTACTATCTCAAACAGGCAAAATTAACACTGAAGCCATCAAAATGCAATTTTGCAACAGACAAGGTTTCATTTCTGGGTCATGTTTTATCATGTGGAGGTGTTCAAGTTGATGACAAAAAGGTCGAAGCAATTAAAACCTTCCCAATACCTAAATCACAAAAACAGGTTCGCTCATTTTTAGGCCTCACAAACTTTTACAGAAAGTATGTGAAAGATTATGCGAAAATAGCAGTGCCATTGAATGCATTGTTAAAAAAGCATTCAGAGGCAGAAACTGGAAAGAAACCAAAGTTCCAGTGGTCACTTGAGTGTGATCAGGCTTTCAACACACTCAAAGATGCTATGTGTAACACACCTGTTCTGGCTTATCCAGACTTTGACAAAGAATTTTTTCTCGCAACTGATGCCAGCGATATGAGCATAGGGTTTGTCTTGAGTCAAAAAGATGAGAAGGATAATGAACATCCTATAGCTTTTGGAGGCAGAGCTCTTCATGGCAGCGAGAAGAATTGGAGCATCACAGAAAAAGAAGGTTTAGCTTTAGTTGAAGCCATTAGATCATTTCGTCCATACCTTGCAAATTCCAAATTCACTGTCTACACAGACCACATCGCCTTAAAATGGCTCAAATCCATCAAGGACGCCACAGGTAGGTTAGGGCGATGGTCTTTAGAACTGTCTACCTACACTTTTGATATTGTTCATCGCAGCGGCAAAGCCAACGGGAATGCCGATGCGCTCTCACGCAGGGAATATGAGCAAAATATTAACTGTCAGAGTCAAACAGAAGAAGATGCTGAGAAAACCGTCTTTACAGTAACTTCACTTGAGCAAAGAAGCCATACCAGCATTTCAGCAAGCCTGCAATTATCCTCACAGGTCACCCAATCAACTCAGACTGAGGATGATTGCATCCCAAGTATTAATCACTTAGATAGTGAATCAAAGACAAGTCATTTGTCTGTCACCTTTGAATATGAAGAGGACTACCAAACAGTACCAGCAAACGTTGTTGCAGCATTACATGCTACAAGTGATGATGTCACACAAGCCACAATGGTTGAGGTAAATATTAATGCACATCCCAACTTACGCCATCTACAAAGAATTTGTCCAGATTTTACCAAAATTTTTGACTACAAAGAAGATGATGTCCTTCCAGAAAATGAAAAGGACCGCCAAAAGGTCCTTATTGAAGCAGGCAACTTTGAAATAGATGAAGGAATCCTATACAGATTTGTTCCACAGAGACAGAAGGGTCATGCGGACAAATTCATTAAACAGCTCGCAGAAGTTCCAAGAACTCTCAGGAACCAGGTCCTGAGATCCTACCACGATTCTCAGTTTGGCGGTTGTCACCATGGAAAGGAAAGGATGCACAACACCATGAGACCAAAATACTACTGGCCAAAGATGTACACCGAAATTGCAACGTATGTCCAGACATGTGAAGTGTGTCAACAGACCAAGAGGCATTACCACAGCAAGAAGGCACCCCTACGTCCATTACCTGTGGAAGAGGTCTTCACCAGGTGGCATGTAGACATCCTTGGTCCCTTGCCAACAACACCAGACAAGTACAAGCACATTTTGGTCATCACCGATGCAGCATCTAGATGGTGTGAAGCCTGAGAACTCCAAGAAGCCACTGAGGTGGCAGATGTTCTCGTGAGAGAAATATTTTGTCGGTATGGCGCTCCAAGGACCTTAATTTCAGACCGAGGTCAGAACTTCATGTCAAAATTAATCAAGGCTATTTGTGAACTTTTGGCTATCAAATTCACTCATACCAGCCCATACCATCCCCAAACAAATAGCTGTGTAGAAAGGCTCAATTCCTACATCAATCAATCACTAAGAGCCTATTGTAACAAAACTCAAAATGATTGGCCCGGTTTCTTCCAGGCATCATGATGGCCTATCGGATGGCTCCAAATTCATCAACTCAAAAGTCCCCTTTGTTATGCTATTTCGCCGAGAAATGAGAGCTCCACAAGATGTTTCTTTAATTCCAAAGGAAAATTTAGGCCATAACAACAAAAGCTATCTTTCAAATTTGCTTGAGGAGCTAGAAATTATAAGGACTATTGCAGCTGAAAACACTGCTCGAGCAAAGGAGGTGTATTCAGAGCAATACAATCGTAAGGCTAAAGAGCCAGATTTCTCCCCAGGTCAAAGAGTTTGGCTATATTGTCAAAAGTAGAAAAAGGCCTCTGCAACAAGTTAACAAAAAGTGGTATGGCAGTTATTACATTGTTCATTTAGGTCCAAATTTCACCTACAAACTACTCAAGTTCTGACGACAAAGTGCACACAAACCATTGGTCCATGCTAACCGTTTGAAGCCATATTTCGATCCAGCTGATCGTCCACAGTATCCACCAGAACCATACCTCAACAACAGCAACAATATGGATTCAGGCATCATAGATGACAATGAGGAACCAATGAGCTATCCACAACTTGACAGCAACAATGCAGAGTCAACAGGTTCAACCCAGGATCAATCACCTAAAGGTAAGGAAGTCAATTCAAAAACTAAGGCAGGAAATCCAAGGAATCCTAATCAAGAGAAGAAAGGAATTCAGGAAAGCTCAGCAGGACCAAGTACAACTGTTCCAAACCAGAAACAGAGCCTCCCAGGTCCAAGTAACCCAACCAAGAAGAAAGGAAATACAAACAAGGGAAAAAGAGGACTAAACAGCAAACATCATCAGCCAAAGTCAAGGCCACAATCAGGATCAAGTCAGGTTCAACAACCAGCACAACAACCAGCGTCAAGCAATGACGCCAAGGTTTTCAATCCTGATGACATTCACTCAATTCTTGCTTCCAAGAGAGCAAACAACAAAATCTACTACAGAGTGAAATGGACAGATCCAGAAAGAGGAAACACATGGGAATATGGCAGCACCATTCCGACTCAATTCAAGAGAATTTCATGTCAAGAAAAAATATGTCGGGAAAACGAATTTAAAACGGGCCAATGAAAAATCACAAATTCTTTAACCAAAGAGAGTCAGCACAAGACAATCAATCAGTCAATGTGCTGTCAAAGAATTTCAAACAGCAATCGACCACTCACGGAACCAGAATTAGACGTCGAACCATATCCAATGGTACCAAGGCACCTACTGAGAATTCGAGCAAAGACGTAAAGAGAATTGTGGGCATAGAAATAGTTCAAGGAGACTGCTATGTCAAGGTCTTGTATAGCTACGACAAAAAATGATCCTCTCGTGATCCAAACAACTTATTTTGAATCTGTTCCTCCCCAACTCATACAAGAGTACATCAATGACAGCTGGAATGATCTCTGTAAGTGGTTCGAAACTAACGACCCTGGAGATGAGATTGATCCAGATGTATATCCAATCTATGAATCCAGACGTACAACATTACCTAATGGCATGTACACATTTGAATACTGTGTATCACACGAATGTCACAGACCCGACATACCATATCAATATTCACTCCCGATATTTACCTGTGGTCGCCAGATAGCCATATACCTGCAAAAGGTACAAGGTCTCCTCAATAAACTGTACTGTTAAGCTCTAGGTAGGTAATTTTGTGTCAAGTCATTTCACATTGTGTTACCTGATGACACTAGTTGTCAAGTGCCATCGAGATTAGTGCCAGTTAAACTAGGATTAACAAGGATTAAGAGTGATTGCCCTGTCTGGTCATTGAAGGACCCACCCCATTTAGTATATTCTGTATTTGATAGGCTAATGTAGGTTACACCCATTTTTTGTATCAGTCAACCAATCATAATCTCTTTATTGTTTTAATTGTAGATAAAATGTCTCTATCTTCATTTGTCCATGAGTAGGGTTTAGACTCCCAACACAGGTCAGCTCTAGCCCTCAGCCCAGAGGGTTGTACCGACTCTCTGTGGCCACCCCATGTTACTCCGTTCTTGTAAATAAAATTGTGATTAGCTTCTTGTGACTTCGGACTCTTTTGCTGAGTTAATTCCCCCAAGCAGACCAGCACGCCAGTTAGATAAGGTGTTTTACCGGAACCATCACTTGGACCCCAGACCCTTATCATAATACAGATATACAAGGGTTTGGACAGGTATACAAGGGTGTACAAGGGTTTGGACAGGTATACAAGGGTGTACAAGGGTGTACAAGGGTTTGGACAGGTATACAAGGGTGTACAAGGGTGTACAAGTATACAAGGGTTTACAAGGGTTTGGACAGGTATACAAGGGTATACAAGGGTGTACAAGTATACAAGGGTTTACAAGGGTTTGGACAGGTATACAAGGGTATACAAGGGTGTACAAGTATACAAGGGTTTGGACAGGTATACAAGGGTGTACAAGGGTTTGGACAGGTATACAAGGGTGTACAAGGGTTTAGACAGTTATACAAGGGTGTTCAAGGGTTTGGACAGGTATACAAGGGTGTACAATGGTTTGGACAGGTATACAAGGGTGTACAAGGGTTTAGACAGTTATACAAGGGTGTACAATGGTTTGGACAGGTATACAAGGGTGTACAAGGGTTTAGACAGTTATACAAGGGTGTACAAGAATACAAGGGTGTACAAGGGTTTGGACAGGTATACAAGGGTGTACAAGGGTTTAGACAGATAGACAAGGGTGTACAAGGGTTTGGACAGGTATACAAGGGTGTACAAGGGTTTGGACAGGTATACAAGGGTGTACAAGGGTTTGGACAGTTATACAAGGGTGTACAAGGGTTTGGACTGGTATACAAGGGTGTACAAGGGTTTGGACAGGGGTAATTACTCATCTGGGGTAATTACTCAGCTATGTACCCTCAGGTCTGACGGACACATTCCTCGGACTTGGTAAATGTGTTACGTGTTGTGTAACATGCAAACAGAAGCAACAAGAATTATCAGTTGAGTTAAAAAAAACACATCAAAGTATCAACCAATAATTAGTAATTTAGTTGATTGATTAATTACTGTTATCATGGGGTGGAACTAACTCGTTTTCACAAGCCTTTTGTTGTAGGAGCCTGGTATGTGTGAATCAAATGTAAACTGGCTGCTATCAGAAGCTCAGATAAATATGAAAACCTCAAAAGATATTGTTTTCCTTGGCTATACTGAAAGGAATAATAACCCCTTAACATCACCACATTAACAACCAAACATCATGTATTCACCAGAAGATCACAAACAAAAGTGCCAGAATTCAAAGAAATCCAAAGGAAGCTAACTGAGTATTATAGACTAACTATAGTACTGTCGGAAATGCTAGAAAAATGCTTTTTAGCCTTAGTATCTTTATAAAGGTGATAAATGTACTATGTTGTCAATATATCAACTTGCCTATTGTCTACCTAATTTTTATTTCAATCGATTTAACATCCCCATGCATTTAAAGGGCAGTTTACAGGAGAGAATTTGGTACCAAAACAGCAACTTAAGATTTATTCAGAGTTCAACAACAGAAATCTGAAATAGTCTTTACATTTATGCTAATAATACAGGTGGTGTAAAAATATGAATTAACGTTTTTCCTAAACAAATAAATGTTTAATGTTTGTGTTACTTTACTTAATTATCGTTTTCTGTATTGAAGAAATATTAATATAAATGTTAAGTCTTGATAAATAGGTTTCCCGTCATGCATGCACATCTTTATCACAGCGTGCACTATGGCCAACGATTTGCAGTCGATTGTTGCAAAGGTTTATAGTTTTTTTCTGCTTAAAAAGACAGAGGTAAACCTTTCATTAGTGTAGAGAGGGTTTATTACAGAACTTGTAGAGCTGTTGGCATGTCTTACCAACAAGTTTACAATATTGTAAACAAATCAGACAAGACAGGGACCGTCTCATATGCAAAACCGAGACGTAAAACCATCCTTGACAACTTTGACAAGGGAGTGCTTAGACGGACGGTCTACAAACTTTAAGAGAAGAAAAATATATATAATATATCTTTGGCCAATGTTCACAACTAGATTAAACTGACCGAATTACATCCATATTTTTTCAATGAACTATACTGTTGACATGCAAAACATTTATTAAAACGTTGCACATTTCTACAATCAATCGATAAGATACCACAAGTGATAGGATTCTTTCCAATGTACAGTAATTCGTATGTTTATGTCACAACAAACACACATACACAAATGATCCCTTACATAACTGATGCGTATACTATACGTACACATAGTACACATTTTGCAGAAAACATCTATTGAGATGACCCCTCGCCCGAGGTGTGCTCTGGTGTCAATTTCACCTGTCGATACCGTGCGTGCTGATGACGTAACACAGGCAGTTAATGTTTGTTTCAAATAACGTCCAACTACCCCTTATTTTTCTAAGTTTTTGGTATTTTCATCAGTAAAAACACAGTTTAGAGCATGTCTCTAAATTTATTCCCCCGGTCTACATTAGGTAGATGTTTCTTGAAGTGATATTTGTTATTTAAGTAACTGTAATACCTCTGAATTTTAAATATAAGTCAAAAAGCATTTTTCTAGCATTTCCGACAGTACTTTAACTATGCAACCTCCATAAATTCAAATATCGACACATTCTACAAGTACTAGCCATGTTGCCATTTATCTTTTTGTTAGATATTAGTAAAAATGCAACAAAAATAAAAAGTTATAAAAAAAATAAATATTTTGCAGCATTTTGAGTAAAATAACTGAAGGGTTACATGAATACACTTAAGATTAATTACCAGGTGAAAGTGTTGGTTGGTTTGTCGTGGCACTTCAGCAATATTCCAGCTATATCCAGTGATCAACAGCATGAGCATCGATCTACACAATTGGGATAAGATGACATGTGTCAACCAAGTCAGCGTGTCTGACCATCCGATCCCCGTTAGTCACTTACTACCAGCATGGTTGCTGGACCAGTTCTAACACAATTCTTCACGGTAAGATGGAACTGTAAGCATCTTAGCTGATCTATGTCAGCACGTCCCCTTACACATCAGTTGTGCTTTATGCTAAAAAATTCTGGGATATGTTCCAGGTACCCACATGAATGAGTTAGTGAGTGAGTGATGCTTTAAACTGCATAAGGGATATCTTTGAGGTACTCACGAGTGAGTTAGTGAGTGATGTTTTAAACTGCATAAGGGATATCTTTGAGGTACTCACGAGTGAGGTAGTGAGTGATGCTTTAAACTGCATAAGGGATATCTTTGAGGTACTCACGAGTGAGTTAGTGAGTGAGTGATGCTTTAAACTGTATAAGGGATATCTTTGAGGTACTCACGAGTGAGTTAGTGAGTGAGTGATGCTTTAAACTGCATAAGGGATATCTTTGAGGTACTCACGAGTGAGTTAGTGAGTGAGTGATGCTTTAAACTGCATAAGGGATGTCTTTGAGGTACTCACGAGTGAGTTAGTGAGTGATGCTTTAAACTGCATAAGGGATATCTTTGAGGTACTCACGAGTGAGTTAGTGAGTGAGTGATGCTTTAAACTGCATAAGGGATATCTTTGAGGTACTCACGAGTGAGTTAGTGAGTGAGTGATGCTTTAAACTGCATAAGGGATATCTTTGAGGTACTCACGAGTGAGTTAGTGAGTGAGTGATGCTTTAAACTGCATAAGGGATGTCTTTGAGGTACTCACGAGTGAGTTAGTGAGTGAGTGATGCTTTACACTGCATAAGGGATATCTTTGAGGTACTCACGAGTGAGTGAGTGAGTGATGCTTTAAACTGCATAAGGGATATCATTGAGGTACTCAATGAGTTAGTGAGTTAGTGAGTGAGGTACTCACGCAGTGAGTGAGTGAGTGATGCATTAAACTGCATAAGGGATGTCTTTGAGGCATTAAACTCACGATGTGAGGTTAGTGAGTGATGCTTTAAACTGCATAAGGAATATCTTTGAGGTACTCACGAAAGTGAATTAGTGAGTGAGTGATGCTTTAAACTGTATAAGGGATATCTTTGAGGTACTCACGAGTGAGTTAGTGAGTGAGTGATGCATTAAACTGCATAAGGGATATCTTTGAGGTACTCACCACAGTGAGTTAGTGAGTGAGTGATGCTTTAAACTGTATAAGGAATATCTTTGAGGTACTCACGAGTGAGTTAGTGAGTGAGTGATGCATTAAACTGCATAAGGGATATCTTTGAGGTACTCACGAGTGAGTTAGTGAGTGAGTTAGTGATGCTTTAAACTGCATAAGGGATATCTTTGAGGTACTCACGAGTGAGTTAGTGAGTGAGTGATGCTTTAAACTGCATAAGGGATGTCTTTGAGGTACTCACGAGTGAGTTAGTGAGTGATGCTTTACACTGCATAAGGGATATCTTTGAGGTACTCACGAGTGAGTGAGTGAGTGATGCTTTAAACTGCATAAGGGATATCATTGAGGTACTCACGAGTGATTTAGTGAGTGAGTGAGTGATGCATTAAACTGCATAAGGGATGTCTTTGAGGTACTCACGAGTGAGTTAGTGAGTGATGCTTTAAACTGCATAAGGAATATCTTTGAGGTACTCACGAGTGAATTAGTGAGTGAGTGATGCTTTAAACTGTATAAGGGATATCTTTGAGGTACTCACGAGTGAGTTAGTGAGTGAGTGATGCATTAAACTGCATAAGGGATATCTTTGAGGTACTCACGAGTGAGTTAGTGAGTGGGTGATGCATTAAACTGTATAAGGGATATCTTTGAGGTACTCACGAGTGAGTTAGTGAGTGAGTGATGCATTAAACTGTATAAGGGATATCTTAGAGGTACTCACGAGTGAGTTAGTGAGTGAGTGATGCTTTAAACTGTATAAGGAATATCTTTGAGGTACTCACGAGTGAGTTAGTGAGTGAGTGATGCATTAAACTGCATAAGGGATATCTTTGAGGTACTCACGAGTGAGTTAGTGAGTGAGTTAGTGATGCTTTAAACTGCATAAGGGATATCTTTGAGGTACTCACGAGTGAGTTAATGAGTGATGCTTTAAACTGCATAAGGGATATCTTTAAGGTACTCACGAGAGATTTAGTGAGAGAGTGATGCTTTAAACTGCATAAGGGATATCTTTGAGGTACTCACGAGTGAGTTAGTGAGTGAGTGATGCTTTACACTGCATAAGGGATATCTTTGAGGTACTCATGAGTGAGTTAGTGAGTGAGTGAAGCTTTACACTGCATAAGCAGTTTTGCAGGTACCCGTGCCCATCGGAAACCACAGAACAACAGGAACAAGTTCTAATGTGAGACTGGACTCCCGCTGACCACACCTAATCTTCCCCACACGTTCGGTAAGTTCATAAACATGAACAGGAAACATGTCGCCCAAACTCAGCCGTGTCACCTGTGTCCTGACATTAGACAGAAAGCATGAGACTGTGATTGGAACACGTTCAACATGCATGACCATACTGACATGTGGATCCTTGAGGTGAACCTTGAGAGGTGGAGGGATGTACACACTCACCTGACCCAATAACGCAGAGCCACAGGACACAGGTGTGGGTCCACTTCTCCATCTCGTCGCGATACACAATCATACCTGTCCCGCTTCGCCGATCCTACATCTTAGTTAGTCATTAATCCAGGAT
The DNA here is from genome assembly GCF_003918875.1 of Haliotis rubra. Lineage (NCBI taxonomy): Eukaryota > Metazoa > Mollusca > Gastropoda > Lepetellida > Haliotidae > Haliotis > Haliotis rubra. The sequence goes on from NW_025767685.1 coordinate 162,313, forward strand.
CACCTAAGGGTGGACGCCCTCGTTAATCCATATCCTGCTAATCTCCCACAATAATCCAGGTAGCAATTTTACCTGGCAAACGAATGTCAACACTGACGTCACTTCCGTTCTGGTCATTTACAATCGAGATAAGAAAGTGGCGTTCCGCTGGTGACTCAGTACGGTCTTCAGGCTGGTGTGTCCTAGTCACGATGAGGGACACTACACGGTCAATTGGGGGGCCATAAACAACCTGGCTGACATATCCAGCTCAAAGTGGCCATAACAAGGCGTGTCCTGTTTGAAACTTGTGGATTCAATAATTATTTCAAGGGGTTTAGGTTTACGGTTTAGATTTTGCATAGTGTTTGGGTAAGGGTAGGCTTCCTATGAAAATCATCTATTCTTATGAATCTTAGGCACAGAATGATAAAAAAAACGGTGGTTACTGGCGGACATCTTACCAATTTTTCCAGACTTACATGCACACCCTGGTCTTACACACCCCGTTTTTACATAGATTTACATACAAACCCTTGTCTTACATAGACTTACATACAAACCCTTGACTTACGTAGACTTACATACAAACCCTTGTCTTACATAGACTTACATACAAACCCTTGACTTACATAGACTTACATACAAACCCTTGACTTACAAAGACTTACATACAAACCCTTGTCTTACATAGACTTACATACAAACCCTTGTCTTACATAGACTTACATACAAACCCTTGACTTACATAGACTTACATACAAACCCTTGACTTACATAGACTTACATACAAACCCTTGACTTACATAGACTTACATACAAACCCTTGACTTACATAGACTTACATACAAACCCCTTTGACTTACATAGACTTACATACAAACCCTTTGACTTACATATACCCTTGACTTTACATACAAACCCTTGACTTACATAGACTTACATACAAACCCTTGACTTTACATAGACTTAGACTTACATACAAACCCTTGACTTACATAGACTTACATACAAACCCCTTGACTTAGACTCACATACAAACCCTTGACTTACATAGACTTACATACAAACCCTTGACTTACATAGACTTACATACAAACCCTTGACTTACATAGACTTACATACAAACCCTTGACTTACATAGACTTACATACAAACCCTTGACTTACATAGACTTACATACAAACCCTTGACTTACATAGACTTACATACAAACCCTTGACTTACATAGACTTACATATAAACCCTTGACTTACATAGACTTACATACAAACCCTTGTCTTACATAGACTTACATACAAACCCTTGACTTACATAGACTTACATACAAACCCTTGTCTTACATAGACTTACATACAAACCCTTGACTTACATAGACTTACATACACACCATAGTCTTACATACAATGGTCTTACATAGACTAACATACACACCCTTGTCTTACATACACACCCTTGTCTTACATAGACTTACATACACACCCTGGTCTATCACGCCCTGGTCTTTACATAGAATTACATACACACCCTTGTCTTACATACACACCCTGGTCTTACATAGACTTACATACGCACCCTGATCTTACATAGACTTGCATACACACCCTGGTCTTACATTGAGTGAGTGAGTGAGTGAGTTTAGTTTTACGCCGCACTCAGCAATATTCCAGCTATATGGCGGCGGTCTGTAAATAATCGAGTCTGGACCAGACAATCTAGTGATCAACAGCATGAGCATCGATCTGCGCAATTGGGAACCGGTGACATTTGTCAACCAAGTCAGCGAAACTGACCACCCAATCCCGTTAGTCGCCTCTTACGACAAGATAGTCGCCTTGTTATGGCAAGCACATGGGTTGCTGAAGACCTATTCTACCCCGGATCTTCACGGGTCTGGTCTTACATTGACTTACATACAAACCCTGGTCTTACATAGACTTACATACACACCCTGGCCTGACATAGACTTACAGACTGACTGACTGACTGAGTTTGGTTTTACGCCGCTTTTAGCAATATTCCAGCAACGTCACGGCGGGGGACACCAGAAATGGGCTTCACACATTGTGCCCATGTGGGGATTCGAACCCGGGTCTTCGGCGTAACGAGCCAACGCTTTACCATTAGGCTACCCCAACACCCCACATAGACTTACATACACACCCTTGTCTTACATAGACTTACAAACACACCCTGGTCTTACACAGACTTACATACACACTCTGGTCTTACATAGACTTACATACACACCCTGGTCTTACATAGAGATACATACACACACTGGTCTTACATTGACTTACATACACACCCTTGTCTTACATAGACTTACAAAGACTTATACAGACTTACATACACACCCTTGTCTTACATAGACTTACATACACACCCTGGTCTTACATAGACTAACAAAGACTTACATAGACTTACATACACACCCTGGTCTTACATAGACATACATACACACACTGGTCTTACATTGACTTACATACACACCCTGGTCTTACATAGACTTACAAAGACTTATAAAGACTTACATACACACCCTGGTCTTACATAGACTTACATATACACCCTTGTCTTACATAGACATACATACACACACTGGTCTTACATTGACTTACATACACACCCTTGTCTTACATAGACTTACAAAGACTTATACAGACTTACATACACACCGTTGTCTTACATAGACTTACATACACACCCTGGTCTTACATAGACTAACAAAGACTTACATAGACTTACATACACACCCTGGTCTTACATAGACATACATACACACACTGGTCTTACATTGACTTACATACACACCCTGGTCTTACATAGACTTACAAAGACTTATAAAGACTTACATACACACCCTGGTCTTACATAGACTTACATATACACCCTTGTCTTACATAGACATACATACATACCTTGGTCTTACATAGACTTACACACACACCCAGGTTTTACATAGACATACATACACACCCTGGTCTTACATAGACTTACATACACACCCTGGTCTTACATAGACTTACATACACACCCTGGTCTTACATAGACTTACATACAGACCCTGGTTTTACATAGACATACATACACACCCTGGTCTTACATAGACTTACATACACATCCTGGTCTTACATTGACTTACATAGACACCCTGGTCTTATATGGACTTACAAACACACCCTTGTCTTTCATAGATTTACATAGACACCCTGGTCTTACATACACACCCCAATCTCACAAAGACTTACATACACACCCTTGTCTTACATAGACTTACATACACACCCTGGTCTTACATAGACATACATACATACCCTGGTCTAACATAGACTTACATACACACCCTTGACTTACATACACACCCTGGTCTTACATTGACTTACATACACACCCTGGTCTTACATTGACTTACATACACACCCTGGTCTTACATAGACTTACATACACACCCTGGTCTTAGATAGACTTACATAGACACCCTGTTCTTACATGGACTTACAAAGACTTATATAGACTTACATACACACTTATGATGCCTGGTTGAATGGTGGCATAATCTAAACCACTTTTTTAGCCATTGCAGATTCTCTATTACATTCTCAACTTTCTTTACACAGTTTTGCTAGATTGCTGGTGTAATTCTACTTATAGCTTTGTATACTTCTGGATTTCAACTTCTTTTTATTCATTGAATCTATACGTTTCGGGGCCTGTTCTGGCCTCATCATCAGGTAAAACTAATTATCAGTAACTGGCTATGGACCGTCTCCGTGATGTAGTGGTTAGAGCGTCCGCCGACCAAAAGACGTTAAAATATGGTACTTGTTGGTCCCTGCCTGGCACTCGGCATTAATGGGTACAACAAGGACTGGTCGGCTCCGAGTCAGTATAATGTGTCTGAGTGGGGTATTCATGCTTCACTGCGGCATGGTATCTCAGTGGGCTAGCACTATAAAACTAGCTTCAGTCTGGGCTAGTACAAGCAGCCGCACATACACATACACACGCATGCACGTCGTCATATGAGCGAAATATTCTCAAGCACGACGTTAAACCCAACTCCACCACCAGCACAATGCTATGACGGCACAATACATGATGATGCAATACATGTGGAGGTCTTAATGGGTGCAGCTAACGGCTCCACATCTATTACGTTGTCATGTATTGCGAAAAAAGAAGATGAAATTCAGAAAATTCTTTATGTTTATCAAATAGCATCTTCGAAAATGCCAATCAAGCATCTATTTGTTTACTTCATTGGGACATTATTGGAAGTCGTGTTTATGGTCTCCATGTTCACCCCCAGATTCTTGATGACCTTGAGGAGGCGTTCCACAGAGATAATGGCAGAACATTCCACAACAGCAACTTTCAAGGCTCATTTGGTCAATGCAAAGATGTGTAGAAGCTGGCATTCGGCTCATGGTGGTCATATGCGTTACTGAACACTGCTTCACTGGTATTATTTAATTTGGAAAAAAATAATTGTTTTGGGGATTAAATGACTAAATGTGAGTTATTTCTCTAAAACATTAGGCGTGTCAAAAGGGCACCGAGAACATGTGTTTCCGTGCCCTTTCAATATTTTACCTGTGAAACAGTCTTGCAAAATGTGCTGCACTGATTTTGCTCCGTCAACGCAGCACATTTTGCACGACTGTTTCACGGGTACATGCTCTTGATGATTTGTAAGTCGATTATTGCTCAATACCATTTCTTTTCATTTTGTTAATCGTGTGTACATATGTTTCACCTTTCTATTGCATCATTCCATGATTTGTAATTTCAATAAATGAAAATGTAATGAGACTACATATTTGTGTTGCTTAACTTTTTGTGAAGAGTATACTTGTTGATTCCTTTTCAGCATTATACCTGACACTCTGGTTGTCACATGGTTGGTATCCAACACGATTCACTATACTATTACCACATTTCCATCACATTGTGTGTTCATGTCCATCAAACGCTTGCCTGAAAATAGGTGCTAGAAGACTTCATCAACGGATTAATGTATCTTGGTTTGAGTAAATACATTTATTACCCACGTGGTCAACCTATGGGTAGTTGCATATTAATCTCGTACATCACACGAGTGTCGTATCACGTTGTCCTGTGTCGTAACAACTTGACCTGAGATTCTAACGATTTGATTGGATAACCGATGACCTCTCAGTTAGGTCACGTTGTGACGGAACTACCTTTTCATTCTTGATGTTTGCCAAGTGAAGCAGTTGCAAACCAAGAAACAGGGTGCTACCAAGTAGTTTACTGTAGGAGGCCGTACGAGAGGCGATGACAACTGACATGCATCGTGACGTCGGTTACCAAGGGGACATGTATGTAATGAGACCTCGTGTAGTATTCTCTATGTATGTAATGAGACCTCGTGTAGTATTCTCTATGTATGTAATGAGACCTCGTGTAGTATTCTCTATGATGTAATGAGACCTCGTGTAGTATTCTCTATGTATGTAATGAGACCTCGTGTAGTATTCTCTATGTATGTAATGAGACCTCGTGTAGTATTCTCTGTGTATGTAATGAGACCTCGTGTAGTATTCTCTATGTATGTAATGAGACCTCGTGTAGTATTCTCTGTGTATGTAATGAGACCTCGTGTAGTATTCTCTATATATGTAATGAGACCTCGTGTAGTATTCTCTATGTATGTAATGAGACCTCGTGTAGTATTCTCTATGTATGTAATAAGACCTCGTGTAGTATTCTCTATGATGTAATGAGACCTCGTGTAGTATTCTCTATGTATGTAATGAAACCTCGTGTAGTATTCTCTATATATGTAATGAGACCTCGTGTAGTATTCTCTATATATGTAATGAGACCTCGTGTAGTATTCTCTATGTATGTAATGAGACCTCGTGTAGTATTCTCTATGTATGTAATGAGACCTCGTGTAGTATTCTCTATGATGTAATGAGACCTCGTGTAGTATTCTCTATGTATGTAATGAGACCTCGTGTAGTATTCTCTGTGTATGTAATGAGACCTCGTGTAGTATTCTCTGTGTATGTAATGAGACCTCGTGTAGTATTCTCTATGTATGTAATGAGACCTTGTGTAATATTCTCTATGTATGTAATGATACCTCGTGTAGTATTCTCTATGTATGTAATGAGACCTCGTGTAGTATTCTCTATGTATGTAATGAGACCTCGTGTAGTATTCTCTTTGTATGTAATGAGACCTCGTGCAGTATTCTCTATGTATGTAATGAGACCTTGTGTAATATTCTCTATGATGTAATGAGACCTCGTGTAGTATTCTCTATATATGTAATGAGACCTTGTGTAATATTCTCTATGATGAAATGAGACCTCGTGTAGTATTCTCTATGTATGTAATGAGACCTCGTGTAGTATTCTCTATATATGTAATGAGACCTCGTGTAGTATTCTCTATGTATGTAATGAGACCTCGTGTAGTATTCTCTATGATGTAATGAGACCTCGTGTAGTATTCTCTATGTATGTAATATGTAGTATTCTCTATGTATGTAATGAGACCTCGTGTAGTATTCTCTATGTAATGAGATGAGACCTCGTGTAGTATTCTCTATGTATGTAATGAGACCTCGTGTGTAGTATTCTCTATGTATGTAATGAGACCTCGTGTAGTATTCTCTATGTATGTAATGAGACCTCGTAGTATTCTCTATGTATGTAATGACACCTCGTGTAGTATTCTCTATGTATGTAATGAGACCTCGTGTAGTATTCTCTATGTATGTAATGAGACCTCGTGTAGTATTCTCTATGTATGTAATGAGACCTCGTGTAGTATTCTCTATGTATGTAATGAGACCTCGTGTAGTATTCTCTATGTATGTAATGAGACCTCCTCTATGTATGTAATGAGACCTCGTGTAGTATTCTCTATGTATGTAATGAGACCTCGTGTTGTATTCTCTATGTATCCCGTACATTTCAAGTACTTGCTTCAGATGTTTCAGGGTTTTGTTGATTTCAGAAAAATAGATAAAGGCAAAACCAAAGAAGATTCTGAAATAATCTTGAAATGTGTACAAAAATAATAAGTGTTGATTACATGTCTGCCATTCTTGTATCGTGTATCGTGTTTCCTTGTTAAAAAAAAGCAATGTCTATTTTTCATAGACATATAACCTATATTGTTAACAGTTAGTGTTTTACATTTTGAACACAATACGTTATGTAAGTAATGATTTAGCTGCCACTCCCATGGATCATTCTCTTGACCTATCTAACTTTTCGAGGGAGAGTTCTCTATATCTTGACAATTTGGTTGTTGAGGAACCAGGAGCTCCTTTCACGAAGCAACCTTTGCTAAGGTTAACCTTAACTCCCATTCTTTAACATTGCACGGAGGTCACCATAGTCACTTACGGTCACCTTAGTGCTTTGTGAACGGAGGCCCTGTTCTGGGCTGGGATCAGTTGGTTAAATTGCAGGGAAGAACTTACAGTGTTCTAGTGGGCTATTGTTTAGGACTGCGTATTGCTGAGGACATAGATGCCACCAGATGTACCTGCTGATATTTAATGGAGTTTTTTTAATCAGATTGTTCTTCCAAATTCCTATTGAAAACATGTTTTGAGTTTTGACTCATGAAACTGGTTAGGTACGTCATTTGGGCATGTACAAAACTTGTCCCTTGTTTTTGCCCCATTTCTTGTGGTGTGGCTGAATTTTGCAAAATCGGCCATGTGTGTCAAATTCTTGGCAAGCCTAATCAGAAAATACCTGGTGAGTCACGCCATTAAACCCCATACCAACTTTGGAAGAAGCTTTCAGCAGGGTCACCATTGATTGTGTTGGTCCTTTGCCCAAAGCTAAGTCAGGCCATCAGTACATGCTTACTGTCATGTGTGGGAGATTACGCCTCTCATCCTTATGAAGTCTCTGGTAAAGTTCTTCACTATGTTTGGCTTGCCCAAGACCTTCCAGACAGCCATGGTTCCAGTTTCATGTCAGGGATGTTCGGAGAGCCTGTGTCCTGTGAAGACCCGTGTTAGAATTGTGGTCTTCAGCTTGTAGAAAGAGGCAACTAAGGGGATTGGGTGGCCAGACTTGCTGACTTGATTGACACACGTCCTTGTATCCCAATTACGCAGATCGATGCTCATGCTGTTGATCAATTGATTGTCTCGTCCAGCCTCGATTATTTACAGACCTCTGCCATATAGCTGGAATACTGCTGAGTGCATCATAAAACTAAACTTACTCACCTTATGAAGGCTTTGGTAAAGTTCTTCTCTATATTTGGATTACCCGAGACTATCGAGACAGCCAAGGTTCCAGTTCATGTCAGGTGTATTGTAACAGCCCGTGCATGAGTTAGGCATAACGTCTGGTAATGTGCACATCGTCCTGAATCTGAGAGATTCCATCAGACACTTGTGAATATGATAAGGACTTATTGTTTTGAGACTGAGAGTGATTGAGATGAAGGAGTCAGTTCAGGAGTCCTTAGATTTCAATCCTTTTGACTTTGTCCTTGGTCATACTTGGTCATACTTGGTCATCCTTGGTCATACTTGGTCATCCTTGGTCATACTTGGTCATACGTGGTCATCCTTGGTCATCCTTGGTCATACTTGGTCATACTGTAAATGGACCTTACACTTGAAGGAACAATGACTCAATGATTGGCCTGAAATGTGTTCGTGGGACGTTTCATCAGTTTGGACTAGGCTTTCAAAAAGCTTTTGGAGTAGCTAGGGATATCTTCTTTGAGTGGCATTTTCGTTTGTTCAATATTGCTGGGGATAATTTTATAACAAGTCCAAAATATGATGAAAGTACTTTTAATAAGTCTCAAGAGAGAAATTTGGGTTATTTTTGCCAATCACTGATCAACTATTTAGTGCCAGGTGCCATAGGTCATCAGAAAGTGAGACTGACAATGTTGTGCTAACACCAGCCTGCTGTAACAAGACTACACCTGCTCAATGTGTTGCTGCTGTTGCCACTGTTGCTCCTGTGGGTGAGACTGTGGTACTGATACTTGTTTGATGCTGTAAAGACTACACCTGCTCAATGTGTTGCTGCTGTTACTCCTGTGGGTGAGACTGTGGTACTGATACTTGTTTGATGCTATAAAGACTACACCTGCTCAATGTGTTTCCGCTGTTGCCACTGTTGCTCCTGTGGGTGAGACTGTGGTACTGATACTTGTTTGATGCTATAAAGACTACACCTGCTCAATGTGTTGCCGCTGTTGCTCCTGTGTGTTGCCGCTGTTGCTCCTGTGGGTGAGACTGTGGTACTGATACTTGTTTGATGCTATAAAGACTACACCTGCTCAATGTGTTGCTGCTGTTGCCGCTGTTGCTCCTGTGGGTGAGACTGTGGTACTGATACTTGTTTGATGCTGTAAAGACTACACCTGCTCAATGTGTTGCTGCTGTTGTACCGCTGTTGCTCCTGTGGGTGAGACTGTGGTACTGATACTTGTTTGATGCTGTAAAAACTACACCTGCTCAATGTGTTGCTGCTGTTGCCGCTGTTGCTCCTGTGGGTGAGACTGTGGTACTGATACTTGTTTGATGCTTTAAAGACTACACCTGCTCAATGTGTTGCCGCTGTTGCTCCTGTGGGTGAGACTGTGGTACTGATACTTGTTTGATGTTGTAAAGACTACACCTACTCAATGTATTGCTGCTGTTGCCGCTGTTGCTCCTGTGGTACTGATACTTGTTTGAATCTACAGGAACTGAAGGAAACACCTGTTCTTGGTTGTCATTGGGTCAGCCCTCTTGATTACACCTGCCGCTGTACAGTGTGCACCTGGTTTTGTGAATCTCATGCTTTTCATGGTCTGTATCTGATGACTTTAGACAGTTTAACATTGTCACTTGAAATATCATCACGGAGGGACACAGATATCCATAGAAGTCCAGTCAGGGGTTAGGAATTAGTTATTAGAAATTACTTGCATTATCGGCAAGAAATTTACAACAAAAGTTGGTTAGCATTCACATTTTCGGTGAATGTGTGGGAAGTGTAGTATGGGGACTATTTTTGTTTCTGTTTTCAAATAGTTAAATGTTAGACATATTTTTTTCCCCTTGTGTTTATTTAGTGGGGAATAAATACTTAGGCGTTAAGCTGAGCTCAATTACAATGACAGTGTTGCTTCACATCAAACAGTACAGAGTCGTTTGTTACCATTTAGTGTTTATTCTTCAAAAGATATGCTTCTTGTGATACATAAATAAAATATCTCTTGTACAGGAAGTTTAGCATAGATAACATGTAGAAATATTTCACAAAATTAACACAGATGAAACAAAAATACATAGCCTTTGCAAAATGTAAGGAAAATCACTAGATATGGAGTAAAGGTTGTAGATAGTACATGCATGTAGATATTATACCTTTTGATTGGTTCAAAGCTTTCCACTATTTATTGTGGCAGTACTCTTGTCACTTCTGCACTTGTTTCCTAATCAATTAGCAAACTGGACAGGCGGGACCCTTCAGCCATTAGCAAGCAAGTTCTGAACTAATGACTGCTTCCCCAGTCTCATAGATCACTCAAAAGTTGATTTCACAATCAGCCAATGAAGAACATACTGTATCATGAATTCTTAGAACTATTCCATTATTATGTCTTGTTTCACTGATACTGACTGCCAGGATCCATGCAGTACCTGCCTTGAACAACTGTAATGTACAGGTGTGTAAATGCAGTGTTAAAAACTCCCTATATTCCAAGCTAGACAGCCGAATTGGTAACTTAAAAAAATTAGCAGTCCGGATACAAACTTGCCTGTCAAACTTGCCAAACAATAAAACACAAACAAAATCAGGTTAGTCAGGTTACTGTTTGTAGGCATCGCAATGAACCACATAGCACTAACAGGCAATGCACCGAGTTTAGGTAAACTTAAAGTGCACGTGTTGTGATTGGTTATCGTAACATGAACTGTCCAATCGTAAGTAGTTTAACATAATCATCATAATACCTTAAACACCGCAAACTGACGACAAGAGAACCTGTCTGATATCATGAAATATTTACTGTTAGGGGGAAAAATATCCACCAGACCACCGGACAGGCTACTTTAGAACTTTGACCGTCCGAGATGAAAATAGACCGTTCCGGACGGTCGGGCATGCAGGAATTTTAAACGCTGGTACATGTACAGTGTGTCTACAACTAAATTGTGCATATAAGACACATTTACTGGGTATTGAACACACATGTCTGTAAAATATAAAAGCCCCATTCATATGGCATACTGCAGTCATGGAATTCATGGATAAAACTTCTAGTGTTTTCTTAGCACTTCAACACTGTTACCTTAAGGCAGTGTTGAAGGAAGGCTTGTCTCAGTACAGCTACATTTCTACTGTATACTTCATAAATATATCACTGTCGTGTTGCTAGTAAGAAGTACCGGCGGGATTATTTCATCCAATAGAAGCAGTTTGATAATTTGGGCAAACTGCCGTCGGATACACAGATCAGATATACATGCCACTGATATGGATATCAGAATATAACAACAAAACAACAAAATGAGATGCACATTCCTGGGTAATACAACAACTGGATGGGATGAAACTTTCATTTTCCTAGTCACATCAGTAGCAGTACAACAAAACAAGTCCATTGATGCCAGGGCTGACTGGTGGCCAAACCTTTCAGGAGGCATTCATGGTACAAGTTTGCTGTTGTCAAAGTATAGGACAGTTATCATAGAAAAACATGCATTACATTTCCAGCACCAAAATAACATTTTAAACAATTTAGAGCACATGAATATACCAACTGAATGCCAAGTTAGAGCACAAGTATTTAGAAATGTGAGGAGAGCACAATGATAAGATATGCAACCCGTTCTTCCTATCACAATATGCACTCAAGTGTTGAAACATGTTTTGTACACCCAGTCAGTCAACAATCAAAAACATCTGACAATCTGAAGTCAGTCAACTATCGAGAAGATCTGACAATCTGAAGTCGGTCAACTATCAAGAAGAACAGACAATCTGAAGTCAGTCAACTGTCAAGAAGAACAGACAATCTGAAGTCGGTCAACTATCAAGAAGAACGGACAATCTGAAGTCGGTCAACTGTCAAGAAGAACGGACAATCTGAAGTCGGTCAACTATCAAGAAGAACGGACAATCTGAAGTCGGTCAACTATCAAGTAGAAAGGACAATCTGAAGTCGGTCAACTATCAAGAAGAACGGACAATCTGAAGTCAGTCAACTATCTAGACAACACTTATGTCTGAAATGAAGATTGCCTACATTGGCTGAAAGGCGTCTTTGGTAAATACAGGCAAGATGTTGCCAATCACAGTCATACATCAACTGTTCTAGAAAAATCTTCCTCATTAATACATCACAACAGATAAACACTGATATGAGACAAAAGCAACAAGTCTCATCCTAAGCATAATGATATATACGGTCATTTGAATTTGTCATCCATGCTGGAAATGATGAGCAGATGTCTCAAACCAGAAACCAATTCATCCAAGTCTTCCTGCACTTTTCACTCCCCTCTTTCTGAATGTTGTATACCTGATGTAGGGGCATGAGGAAAGAAACAACATTAAAAACAACATTCTGTACAGGTCATTATGTACAGTCAAAAACAGAAGTTCTGTATGTACTGATATGTATGCCCTGCAGTATACATTGATATATACCAGCAATACACATCAATATATACCAGTTCTGTATGTACTGATATGTATGCCCTGCAGTATACATTGATATATACCAGCGATACACATCAATATATATGTAGACCAGTTCTGTATGTACTGATATGTATGCCCTGCAGTATACATTGATATATACCAGCGATACACATCAATATACACCAGCTCTGTATGTACTGATATGTATGCCCTGCAGTATACATTGATATATACCAGCAATACACATCAATATACACCAGTTCTGTATGTACTGATATGTATGCCCTGCAGTATACATTGATATATACCAGCAATACACATCAATGTACACCAGTTCTGTATGTACTGATATGCATACATCGATATATTCCGGTCATACACATCAATATTTACCAGACCATTATGTACTGATATGTTTACCCTCTACTATATATATATACTACCTACGGTGTGTAATAACATATTGTTGTTTCCTTATTAAATACAAGAATACTTTAAAATCCAACAAAACAGTGACACAGGGCTCAACTGACTTTAAAGAAAACTTTAAATACCATTTAAACTTTATTTTGATGACAAATATCTGAAGTGAGTTAAAAGAAAAATTAGTTCAAAAGATCCTAAGAAAAAGAATATTGTTTACAATAATACTGAGTGCAAAAACTGAATTTTACACAGTTTGGATATTTTCATTGATTCATTAACATCCAACAAAACTTCATTTATTGCATTAATGATGTCTCCATAATATCTTGCATGCAGATGCTCGCTTCATCGTCTAGCAGTATCAGAAACATTTAAGATCTTTTCTTTTATAATTTTCTGAAGCACTTGTTTTCTTCCACTACCTTTGTTACCAGAGTCATGCACTGCTTAAATAGTCTGTCACAAGGGCCGTAACTCTACAGGCTGTACCTCGCTGGCCAAAACAATAACAGTTCAGACAATGAACACTGACAAGACTAGATAAATGAAACTGACAGAACCAGGATAGTGAAATTGGCAGGACCAGGAAGGTAAACTGACAGAACCAGGATAGTGAAACTGGCAGGACCAGGAGGTAAACTGACATTACCAGGAAGGTGAAACTGACATGACCAGGATGGTGAAACTGACAGAACCAGGATGGTGAAACTGGCAGGACCAGGAAGGTAAACTGACATGACCAGGATGGTGAAATTGACAGAACCAGGATAGTGAAACTGGCAGGACCAGGAAGGTAAACTGACATGACCAGGATGGTGAAACCCTCACAGAACCAGGATGGTGAAACCCTCACAGAACCAGGATGGTGAAACTGACAGAACCAGGATAGTGAAACTGGCATGACCAGGATGGTGAAACTGACAGAACCAGGAAGGTGAAACTGACATGACCAGGTTGGTGAAACTGACAGAACCAGGATAGTGAAACTGGTAGGACCAGGAAGGTGAAACTGACATGACCAGGATGGAGAAACCCTCACAGGACCAGGATAGTGAAACTGACAGGACCAGGATAGTGAAACTGACAGGACCAGGATAGTGAAACTGACAAAACCAGGATGGTGAAACTGACAGGACCAGGAAGGTGAAACTGGCAGGACCAGGATGGTGAAACTGACATGACCAGGATGGTGAAACTGGCATGACCAGGAAGGTGAAACTGGCATGACCAGGATGGAGAAACCCTCACAGAACCAGGATAGTGAAACTGACAGGACCAGGAAGGTGAAACTGACAGGACCAGGATGGTGAAACTGACAGGACCAGGAAGGTGAAACTGACAGAACCAGGAAGGTGAAACTGACAGGACCAGGAAGATGAAACTGACATGACCAGGAAGGGGAAACTGACAGGACCAGGATGGGGAAATTTTGACATGATCAGGATGGTGACATCATCCTTCCAGGATCCCATACTGCTGCCCCATCCATTTCTGTATGAAGTTTGGTTTCCATGTCAATCATTTGGGAAAAACCTACTTTTTGCCATTGCTGGCCAATGTAAGCAGTTGCCAGAATGGTGGTGTGTTCCAGGCTGTGGTTTGTACCGACCTTGAATTGACCATGACACCATTTACACATTGTAGAGACAAATTATTTAACTAATCAAGGTCTAAATTCCTAAATATATACACAGTACAACATCAATTTTATCAGCAGACCATTTAGTGACATATGTTCATTGTTTACTCATGCTCAAAGTAACACATTACACAATTGTTGCAATAATTAAGAAAGCCAACAGACTTCTCCAAACAGTATAGAACACATGACACCTGTATCCTGCTATCTTGATCTTAACTGAATTTTACTTCCACTGTAGATGAAAGCCAATTTTTTACACATAATCATTCAAATTTGATTAGAGTATTCATAACTACATACTTCATTAAAATGACATAAATGCCAAGTGATCCCAAGACAACGTACATATTTCTGATTGCTACATTTATTTATATGTTAATCACCAAAAGTGATAATCAAGTATGTTTTTCAGCATAAAGACCAAAAAGAAATCCTAAAATTTTACATGAACTAAGATCAATCTTTAGAACAGAAACAGTCTATGTTTGATGCAATCAGTGCAAAATTATACAAAGACATAAAACGAAACAATATTATTTGATATGACGGGGTATACAGCTCCCCTCTTTCCCTAACCTTACCTGGAATTCCTACTCAGTGATGACATCTATTGCCCACTGATATGTACACAATTAAAAAATAATACATGTTTAATGGTGAGGAATTCAAAACATTGAGAGTAACACTTTCAGTACTGATTATAAAACAGCCCTGGAATGAACAGCCAGCTGACCCCTCAGCCTTGGTTGGGAGTGAGCACAAAACTTGGTCCGGATCAGGTCAGATGTATCACCGACTCAAGGAACATATGTTTCAAGACATTTCCATAGATACATGACTGTTTAGGTGAGACTATATACTATCCAAACAGTGTGCGAAATAGTTTCCAAATTTTGCTGGCCAATTTGGCCAGCTATGCCTGAAAGTTACTAGCCCACAAAATAATTCACTAGCTTGAAATTTGAATGTAGAAACTAAGTAAAAGATTGCAAAAATAGATTAGAATAAGATATTGTCGGCATGACATGGGTTTTATCATGAAACTCCTAATATGATGAACATTTTTATCTGGCTATAGTCTTGCATGATTTAAAAGTGCATTAACTTGAAAAGTCGGAGAGAGTTATATATTTACAAAATGAACCCATGAAAATTCACTAGCCAGTCAGGCCGGTGACTGTGGAGATTTACTGGCCTGACTGGAGTTTTACTAGCCATGGGTTAGCAGGCCAGTGGCTATTTCACACACTGTATCCAACTTGAAGTGCTGACTGTCTATAAGGGTTATGATATAGGTAAGGTTGGACTGGCCGAGTCACCTAGCAGGTTAGTGAAGTGAAAGTATGCTGATACAGCATTACAGGCAGCTTATGTACTATTGGGTCAATGATGGTCGTTCATTTCTATTTGAAAACTATTTCCATGTTTCGCATTGACCACGTATCATTTTCTTTACAAGAAAACAAAAAAAAAAGAACTTATGAAGTCCAAGGAATGACAGAAGTATTATCAGCCTGTCAGTCACACACCTGTCTTGGACACTTTACATCATTGTATTTGCTCGCATGAGGTTATATTGAACAAACATACATAGCACAATATTCTTTACACTTTGCAACATAGTGCAAACATTCTTTACACTTTGCAACATCACACAAATATTAGTTACACAGAACAGCATAGCTCAAACATTCCTTACAGAGTGCAGCATAGCTGAAACATTGTGTCTACTCTTGACATTGTCATTAAAACACTGAGCAAACATTGCTCACACAGTAACACAATATAATTTTCAGCATTGTACATTGTATTTCATTTCACAGTAACACAACATAATTGTCCAACATTGTATTTCATTTCACAGTAACACAATATATTGTCCAAAATTGTACATTATATTTCCTTTCACAGTAACACAATATAATTGTCCAACATTGTGTATTATATTTCCTTTCACAGTACCACAATGTAATTATATACACTTACATCATGATCATCATCCTGATCACACTGTGCAACATTTCCATCAACAGTTAAGGCCACGTTGTACTTTGTACAACACAAAACCGACTGTACAATATTATGAAAAATTTCAATACTTTTAAGAATTTTCCGTCGAGAGCTCAAGCTCATGTAGACGTGTATGTGATCATGTTGAAGAAAAACATTTTCAATCAAAGCAAAATAACATATTGAACACTTGCCCATAATCCAGGTGACAGATATTCTGTCAAATACCCAGTACACTGCTTGAAGAAGTGACTGGACAATGTCTTCAAGCAGTGCATTGCCAAGTGTCCACTCACTCCTTCAAGGTATTGAGAGTGTACTGGATGTAATGGTCTACTGATACAAGGTATTGAGAGTGTACTGGATGTAATGGTCTACTGATAAAAGGTATTGAGAGTGTACTGGATGTACCAGTCTACTGCTACAAGGTATTGAGAGTGTACTGGATGTAATGGTCTACTGCTACAAGGTATTGAGAGTGTACTGGATGAAATGGTCTACTGCTACAAGGTATTGAGAGTGTACTGGATGTAATGGTCTACTGTTACAAGGTATTGAGAGTGCACTGGATGTAATGGTCTACTGTTCCAAGGTATTGAGAGTGTACGGGATGTAACGGTCTACTGTTACAAGGTATTGAGAGTGTACTGGATGTAATGACCTACTGCTACAAGGTATTAAGAGTGTACTGGATGTAACGGTCTACTGTTTCAAAGTATTGAGAGTGTACTGGATGTAACAGTCTACTGCTACAAGGTATTAAGAGTGTACTGGATGTAACGGTCTACTGTTTCAAAGTATTGAGAGTGTACTGGATGTAACGGTCTACTGCTACAAGGTATTGAGAGTGTACTGGATGTAACGGTCTACTGCTACAAGGTATTAAGAGTGTACTGGATGTAACGGTCTACTGTTACAAGGTATTGAGAGTGTACTGGATGTAACGGTGTACAAGGTATTGAGATGTACTGGATGTAGCAGTCTACTGATACAAGGTATTGAGAGTGTACTGGATTTCATGGTCTACTGCTACAAGGTACTGAGAGCGTACTGGATGTAACAGTCTACTGCTACAAGGTATTAAGAGTGTACTGGATGTAACGGTCTACTGCTACAAGGTATTGAGAGTGTACTGGATTTCATGGTTTACTGCTACAAGGTATTGAGAGTGTACTGGATGTAACAGTCTACTGCTACAAGGTATTGAGAGTGTACTGGATGTAACAGTCTACTGCTACAAGGTACTGAGAGTGTATTGGATGTAACGGTCTACTGTTTCAAATTATTGAGAGTGTACTGGATGTAATGGTCTACTGTTACAAGGTACTGAGAGTGTACTGGATGTAATGGTCTACTGCTACAAGGTACTGAAAGTGTACTGGATGTAATGGTCTACTGTTACAAGGTACTGAGAGTGTACTGGATGTAATGGTCTACTGCTACAAGGTACTGAAAGTGTATTGGATGTAATGGTCTACTGATACAAGGTATTGAGAGTGTACTGGATGTAATGGTCTACTGCTACAAGGTACTGAGAGTGTATTGGATGTAATGGTCTACTGATAAAAGGTATTGAGAGTGTACTGGATTTAACGGTCTACTGTTCCAAGGTATTGAGAGTGTACTGGATGTAACGATCTACTGCTACAAGGTATTGAGAGTGTACTGGATGTAACTGTCTACTGCTACAAGGTATTGAGAGTGTACTGGATGTACCAGTCTACTGATACAAGGTATTGAGAGTGTACTGGATGTAATGATCTACTGATACAAGGTATTGAGAGTGTACTGGATGTAACAGTCTACTGCTACAAGGTATTGAGAGTGTACTGGATGTAACAGTCTACTGCTACAAGGTATTGAGAGTACTGGATGTAATGATCTACTGCTACAAGGTATTGAGAGTGTATTGGAGGTACCAGTCTACTGCTACAAGGTATTGAGAGTGCACTGGATGTAACAGTCTACTGTTACAAGGTATTGAGAGTGTATTGGATGTAATGGTCTACTGTTACAAGGTATTGAGAGTGTATTGGATGTAATGATCTACTGTTACAAGGTATTGAGAGTACTGGATGTAATGATCTACTGCTACAAGGTATTGAGAGTGTACTGGATGTACCAGTCTACTGCTACAAGGTATTGAGAGTGTACTGGATGTAATGATCTACTGTTACAAGGTATTGAGAGTGCACTGGATGTAATGGTCTACTGTTACAAGGTATTGAGAGTGTATTGGATGTAATGGTCTACTGCTACAAGGTATTGAGAGTGTATTGGATGCAACGGTCTACTGTTACAAGGTATTGAGAGTGTACTGGATGTAATGATCTACTGCTACAAGGTATTGAGAGTGTATTGGATGTACCAGTCTACTGCTACAAGGTACTGAGAGTGTACTGGATGTAATGATCTACTGTTACAAGGTATTGAGAGTGCACTGGATGTAACGGTCTACTGCTACAAGGTATTGAGAGTGTACTGGATGTAATGATCTACTGTTACAAGGTATTGAGAGTGCACTGGATGTAACAGTCTACTGTTACAAGGTATTGAGAGTGTATTGGATGTAATGGTCTACTGCTACAAGGTATTGAGAGTGTATTGGATGTACCAGTCTACTGATACAAGGTATTGAGAGTGTACTGGATTTAACGGTCTACTGTTACAAGGTATTGAGATTGTTTTGGATGTAACGGTCTACTGCTACAAGGTATTGAGAGTGCACTGGATGTAACGGTCTACTGCTACAAGGTATTGAGAGTGTACTGGATGTAACGGTCTACTGATACAAGGTATTGAGAGTGTACTGGATGTAACAGTCTACTGCTACAAGGTATTGAGAGTACTGGATGTAATGATCTACTGCTACAAGGTATTGAGAGTGTATTGGATGTACCAGTCTACTGATACAAGGTATTGAGAGTGTACTGGATTTAACGGTCTACTGTTACAAGGTATTGAGAGTGTATTGGATGTAATGATCTACTGTTACAAGGTATTGAGAGTGCACTGGATGTAACGGTCTACTGCTACAAGGTATTGAGAGTGTACTGGATGTAACGGTCTACTGATACAAGGTATTGAGAGTGTACTGGATGTAATGATCTACTGCTACAAGGTATTGAGAGTGTATTGGATGTACCAGTCTACTGCTACAAGGTATTGAGAGTGTACTGAATTTAACGGTCTACTGTTACAAGGTATTGAGAGTGTATTGGATGTAACGGTTTACTGCTACAAGGTATTAAGAGTGTACTGGATGTAACAGTCTACTGCTACAAGGTATTGAGAGTACTGGATGTAATGATCTACTGCTACAAGGTATTGAGAGTGTATTGGATGTACCAGTCTACTGATACAAGGTATTGAGAGTGTACTGGATTTAACGGTCTACTGTTACAAGGTATTGAGAGTGTACTGGATGTAACAGTCTACTGCTACAAGGTATTGAGAGTACTGCTACTGGATGTACCAGTCTACTGCTACAAGGTATTGAGAGTGTATTGGATGTAACGGTCTACTGATACAAGGTATTGAGAGTGTACTGGATTTAACAGTCTACTGCTACAAGGTATTGAGAGTGTACTGGATGTAACAGTCTACTGCTACAAGGTATTGAGAGTGTACGGGATGTAACAGTCTACTGCTACAAGGTATTGAGAGTGTACTGGATTTAACAGTCTACTGCTACAAGGTATTGAGAGTGTATTGGATGTAACGGTCTACTGATACAAGGTATGAGAGTGTATTGGATGTAACAGTCTACTGCTACAAGGTACTGAGAGTGTACTGGGTGTCTATTGACGCTACAACAGGGTACAAAGATAACTTGATACTGATGTGTTGAGAGTGGTTGGATGTTTCGGGTGCTCCAGCAAGTAAAGGTCTCAGCACCTGCTGGAGTCTACCTGCCCGTTTATGTTGGCAAGTCCACTATTTTTCGATCCCATCGTCAGTGGCACCTGGGACTCATACGTTTCTGGCAAACTCCCACTGACTGTTTCTCTCTGGGCACGGTGTTCCTTGAGAGCCGGACCCCACTGAGACGTTGGCTTCATCAGGGCCTTGACAGACTGGCAAGGAAAGCGAAATGTAGGAATAACAGGTGTGACTAACAGGTTTACAGTATATTCCAGCAATATCATGACAGGGGACACCAGAAATGGACTCAACTCATTGCACCGATGTGGTGAATCATACATGTGTCTTCAGCAAGACAAGCAAATGGTTTAACCACCTGGCTAAGGTTGTATAAAACGGTTGCCTATATAATGGAGCTGTTGTTGTTTTAGTGATAACACCCACTTGTATGATAGTGCTGTCGTTGTTACAGTGATAACACTCACCTGTATGATAGTGCTGTCGTTGTTGCAGTGATAACACTCACCTGTATGATAGCTCTGTCGTTGTTACAGTGATAACACTCACCTGTATGACAGCTGTCATTGTTAGAGTGATAAAACTCACCTGTATGACAGCTCTGTCGTTGTTACAGTGATAACACTTACCTGTACGATAGCTCTGTCGTTGTTACAGTGATAACACTCACCTGTATGTTAGTGCTGTTGTTGTTGCAGTGATCAAACTCACCTGTAAGATAGTGCTGTCGTTGTTACAGTGATAACACTCACCTGTATGATAGCTCTGTCGTTGATACAGTGATAACCCTCACCTGTATGATAGTGTTGTCGTTGTTACAGTGATAACACTCACCTGTATGATAGCTCTGTCGTTGTTACAGTGATAACACTCACCTGTATGATAGCTCTGTCGTTCTTACAGTGATAACACTCACCTGTATGATAGTGCTGTCGTTGTTACAGTGATAACACTCACCTGTATGATAGCTCTGTCGTTGTTACAGTGATAACACTCACCTGTATGATAGTGCTGTCGTTGTTACAGTGATAACATTCACCTGTATGATAGCTCTGTCGTTGTTACAGTGATAACACTCACCTGTATGATAGTGCTGTCGTTGTTACAGTGATAACACTCACCTGAATGATAGTGCTGTCGTTGTTACAGTGATAAAACTCACCTGTATGATAGCTCTGTCGTTGTTACAGTGACAACACTCACCTGTATGATAGTGCTGTCGTTGTTGCAGTGATAAAACTCACATGTATGATAGCTCTGTCGTTGTTACAGTGATAACACTCACCTGTATGATAGTGCTGTCGTTGTTGCAGTGATAAAACTCACCTGTATGATAGCTCTGTCGTTGTTACAGTGATAACACTCACCTGTATGATAGCTCTGTCGTTGTTACAGTGATAACATTCACTTGTATGACAGCTCTGTCGTTCTTGTATGATAGTGCTGTCGTTGTTACAGTGATAACACTCACCTGTATGACAGTGCTGTCGTTGTTACAGTGATAACACTCACCTGTATGATAGCTCTCTTGTTCTTACAGTGACAACACTCACCTGTATGATAGTGCTGTCGTTGTTGCAGTGATAAAACTCAGCTGTATGATAGCTCTGTCGTTGTTACAGTGATAACACTCACCTGTATGATACCTGTATGATAGTGCTGTCGTTGTTACAGTGATAACACTCAACTGTATGATAGCTCTGTCGTTGTTACAGTGATAACATTCACCTGTATGATAGTGCTGTCGTTGTTACAGTGATAACACTCACCTGTATGATAGCTCTGTTGTTCTTACAGTGATAACACTCACCTGTATGATAGTGCTGTTGTTGTTTTAGTGATAACACTCACCTGTATGATAGTGATGTTCTTGTTACAGTGACAACACTCACCTGTATGATAGTGCTGTCGTTGTTACAGTGACAACACTCACCTGTATGATAGTGCTGTCGTTGATAGTGATAACACTCACCTGTATGATAGCTGTCGTTGTTACAGTGATAACACTCACCTGTATGATAGTGCTGTTGTTGTTACAGTGATAAAACTCACCTGTATGATAGTGCTGTCGTTGTTACAGTGATAACACTCACCTGTATGATAGTGCTGTCGTTGTTACAGTGATAACACTCACCTGAATGATAGTGCTGTCGTTGTTACAGTGATAAAACTCACCTGTATGATAGTGCTGCCGTTGTTACAGTGATAAAACTCACCTGTATGATAGTGCTGTTGTTCATACAGTGATAACACTCACCTGTATGATAGTGATGTTGTTGTTACAGTGATAACACTCACCTGTATGATAGCTCTGTCTTTGTTACAGTGATAACACTCACCTGTATGATAGTGCTGTCGTTGTTACAGTGATCACACTCACCTGTATGATAGTGCTGTCGTTGTTACAGTGATAACACTCACCTGTATGATAGTGCTGTCGTTGTTACAGTGATAACACTCACCTGTATGATAGTGCTGTCGTTGTTACAGTGATAACACTCACCTGTATGATAGTGTTGTCGTTGTTGCAGTGATAACACTCACCTGTATGATAGTGCTGTCGTTGTTACAGTGATAACACTCACCTGTATGATAGTGCTGTCGTTGTTACAGTGATAACACTCACCTGTATGATAGTTCTGTCGTTGTTGCAGTGATAACACTCACCTGTATGATAGTGCTGTCGTTATTGCGCTGATGCTGGATGAGCTTGAAGATCGCGATGACTGGGATGGCGAGAACGGAGGACAATGTGATGAGCCAGCCAACAACATCAGCCCACACAGGGAACAGCTCACCAGAGTAGTTGGTACGTTTAAAGTCGACCCATGTGAAGATCAGGATCACCTACATAACATGGGAAAACATCTGTCAATTTTTCTGAAGACTCATGAACACAACTGAAATAGTTCCATGTGTAAATCTGTAACAAAAAATCTAACTTCCCTCAAGTCATTCCACACAAACTGTACCCAGTAGTCCCTCTTTCCCACAGACTGTACACAGTAGTCCCTCTCTCCCACAGACTGTACACAGTAGTCCCTCTCCCACAGACGGTACACAGTAGTCCCTCTATCGCAGACTGTACTCAGTAGTCCCTCTCTCCCACAGACTGTACACAGTAGTTCCTCTCTCCCACAGACTGTAACCAGTAGTCCGTCTCTCCCACAGACTGTACCCAGTAGTCCCTCTCCCCCACAGACTGTAACCAGTAGTCCCTCTCTCCCACAGACTGTACCCAGTAGTCCCTCTCTCCCACAGACTGTACCCAGTAGTCCCTCTCTCCGACAGACTGTACCCAGTAGTCCCTCTCTCCCACAGACTGTACTCAGTAGTCCCTCTCTCCCACAGACTGTACCCAGTAGTCCCTCTCTCCCACAGACTGTACCCAGTAGTCCCTCTCTCCGACAGACTGTACCCAGTAGTCCCTCTCTCCCACAGACTGTACCCAGTAGTCCCTCTCCCCCACAGACTGTACACAGTAGTCCCTCTCTCCCACAGACTGTACCCAGTAGTCCCTCTCTCCCACAGACTGTACTCAGCAGTCCCCTCTCTCCCACAGACTGTACCCAGTAGTCCCTCTCTCCCACAGACTGTACTCAGTAGTCCCTCTCTCCCACAGACTGTACCCAGTAGTCCCTCTCTCCCACAGACTGTACTCAGTAGTCCCTCTCTCCGACATACTGTACCCAGTAGTCCCTCTCTCCCACAGACTGTACACAGTAGTCCCTCTCTCCCACAGACTGTACCCAGTAGTCCCTCTCTCCCACAGACTGTACTCAGTAGTCCCTTTCTCCCACAGACTGTACCCAGTAGTCCCTCTCTCCCACAGACTGTACTCAGTAGTCCCTCTCTCCGACATACTGTACCCAGTAGTCCCTCTCTCCCACAGACTGTACACAGTAGTCCCTCTCTCCCACAGACTGTACCCAGTAGTCCCAAACTCCCACAGACTGTACCCAGTAGTCCCTCTCTCCCACAGACTGTACACAGTAGTCCCTTTCTCCCACAGACTGTACACAGTAGTCCCTCTCTCCCACAGACTGTACCCAGTAGTCCCTCTCTCCCACAGTCTGTACACAGTAGTCCATGTCTCCCACAGACTGTACACAGTAGTCCCTCTCTCCCACAGACTGTACCCAGTAGTTCCTCTCTCCCACAGACTGTACACAGTAGTCCCTCTCTCCCACAGACTGTACACAGTAGTCCCTGTCTCCCACAGACTGTACACAGTAGTCCCTCTCTCCCACAGACTGTAACCAGTAGTTCCTCTCTCCCACAGACTGTACCCAGTAGTCCCTCTCTCCCACAGACTGTACTCAGTAGTCCCTCTCTCCCACAGACTGTACCCAGTAGTCCCTCTCTCCCACAGACTGTACTCAGTAGTCCCTCTCTCCCACAGTCTGTACACAGTAGTCCCTGTCTCCCACAGACTGTACACAGTAGTCCCTCTCTCCCACAGACTGTACCCAGTAGTCCCTCTCTCCCACAGACTGTACACAGTAGTCCCTCTCTCCCACAGACTGTACCCAGGAGTCCCTCTCTCCCACAGTCTGTACCCAAATAGTTCCTCTCTCCCACATACTGTACACAGTAGTCCCTTTCTCCCACAGACTGTACACAGTAGTCCCTCTCTCCCACAGACTGTACCCAGTAGTCCCTCTCTCACACAGACTGTAACCAGTAGTCCCTCTCTCACACAGACTGTACACAGTAGTCCCCTCTCTCCCACAGACTATACACAGTAGTCCCCTCTCTCCCACAGACTGTACTCAGTAGTCCCTCTCTCCCACACACTGTACACAGTAGTCCCTCTCTCCCACAGACTGTACTCAGTAGTAGTCTCTCTCCCACAGACTGTACACACAGTAGTCTCTCTCCCAAAGACTGTACCCAGTAGTCCTCTCTCCCACAGACTGTACCCAGTAGTCCCTCTCTCCCAGACTGTACTCAGTAGTCCCTCTCTCCCACAGTCTGTACTCAGTAGTCCCTCTCCCACAGACTGTACTCAGTAGTCCCTCTCTTCCACAGACTGTACACAGTAGTCCCTCTCTCCAACAGACTGTACCCAGTAGTCCCTCTCTCCCACAGACTGTACCCAGTAGTCCCCTCTCTCCCACAGACTGTACTCAGTAGTCCCCTCTCTCCCACAGACTGTACCCAGTTGTCCCCTCTCCCACAGACTGTACTCAGTAGTCCCTCTCTCCCACAGTCTGTACACAGTAGTCCCTGTCTCCCACAGACTGTACACAGTAGTCCCTTTCTCACACAGACTGTACCCAGTAGTCCCCTCTCCCACAGACTGTACACAGTAGTCCCTCTCTCCCACAGACTGTACACAGTAGTCCCTCTCTCCCACAGTCTGTACCCAATAGTTCCTCTCTCCCACAGACTGTACACAGTAGTCCCTTTCTCCCACAGACTGTACACAGTAGTCCCTCTCTCCCACAGACTGTGCCCAGTAGTCCCTCTCTCCCACAGACTGTAACCAGTAGTCCCTCTCTCCCACAGACTGTACACAGTAGTCCCTCTCTCCCACAGACTATACACAGTAGTCCCATCTCTCCCACAGACTGTACTCAGTAGTCCCTCTCTCCCACACACTGTACCCTAGTAGTCCCTCTCTCCCACAGACTGTACTCAGTAGTACCTCTCTCCCACAGACTGTACACAGTAGTCCCTCTCTCCCAAAGACTGTACCCAGTAGTCCCTCTCTCCCACAGACTGTACCCAGTAGTCCCTCTCCCACAGACTGTACTCAGTAGTCCTCTCTCCCACACACTGTACCCTAGTAGTCCCTCCTCTCCCACAGACTGTACTCAGTAGTAGTACCTCTCCCACAGACTGTACACAGTAGTCCCTCTCTCCCAAAGACTGTACCCAGTAGTCCCTCTCTCCCACAGACTGTACTCATAAGTCCCTCTCTCCCACAGACTGTACCCAGTAGTCCCTCTCTCCCACAGACTGTACTCAGTAGTCCCTCTCTCCCACAGACTGTACTCAGTAGTCCCTCTCTCCCACAGACTGTACTCAGTAGTCCCTCTCTCCCACAGACTGTACTCAGTAGTCCCTCTCTCCCACAGACTGTACCTCAGTAGTTCCTCTTTCCCACAGACTGTACACAGTAGTCCCTGTCTCCCACAGACTGTACTCATAAGTCCCTCTCTCCCACAGACTGTACCCAGTAGTCCCTCTCTCCCACAGACTGTACACAGTAGTCCCTCTCTCCCACAGACTATACACAGTAGTCCCTCTCCCACAGACTGTACTCAGTAGTCCCTCTCCCACAGACTGTAACCAGTAGTCCCTCTCTCCCACAGACTATACACAGAGGTCCCCTCTCTCCCACAGACTGTACCCAGTAGTCCCTCTCTCCCCAGACTGTACTCAGTAGTTCCTCTTTCCCACAGACTGTACCCAGTAGTCCCTGTCCCCACAGACTGTACTCATAAGTCCCTCTCTCCCACAGACTGTACCCAGTAGTCCCTCTCTCCCACAGACTGTACTCAGTAGTCCCTCTCTCCCACAGACTGTACTCAGTAGTCCCTCTCTCCCACAGACTGTACTCAGTAGTCCCTCTCTCCCACAGACTGTACCCAGTAGTCCCTCTCTTCCACAGACTGTACTCAGTAGTCCCTCTCTCCCACAGACTGTACCCAGTAGTCCCTGTCTCCCACAGACTGTACTCATAAGTCCCTCTCTCCCACAGACTGTACCCAGTAGTCCCTCTCTCCCACAGACTGTACACAGTAGTCCCTCTCTCCACAGACTATACACAGTAGTCCCTCTCTCACAGACTGTACTCAGTAGTCCCTCTCCCACAGACTGTAACCAGTAGTCCCTCTCTCCCACAGACTATACACAGAGGTCCCCTCTCTCCCACAGACTGTACCCAAGTAGTCCCTCTCTCCCACAGACTGTACTCAGTAGTCCCTCTCCCACAGACTTTACTCAGTAGTCCCTCTCTCCCACAGACTGTACTCAGTAGTCCCCTCTTTCCCACAGACTGTACCCAGTAGTCCCTCTCTCCCACAGACTGTACACAGTAGTCCCTCTCTGCCACAGACTGTACCCAGTAGTCCCTCTCTCCCACAGACTGTACTCAGTAGTCCCTCTCTCCCACAGACTGTACACAGTAGTCCCTCTCTCCCACAGACTGTACACAGTAGTCCCTCTCTCCCACAGACTGTACACAGTAGTCCCTCTCTCCCACAGACTGTACACAGTAGTCCCTCTCTCCCACAGACTGTACCCAGTAGTCCCTCTCTCCCACAGACTGTACACAGTAGTCCCTCTCTCCCACAGACTGTACCCAGTCCCCTCTCTCCCACAGACTGTACCCAGTAGTCCCTCTCTCCCACAGACTGTACCCAGTAGTCCCTCTCTCCCACAGACTGTACCCAGTAGTCCCTCTCTCCCACAGACTGTACCCAGTAGTCCCTCTCTCCCACAGACTGTACCCAGTAGTCCCACCCTCCCACTGACTGTACACAGTAGACCCTCTCTCCCACAGACTGTACTCAGTAGTCCCTCTCTCCCACAGACTGTACACAGTAGTCCCACCCTCCCACAGACTGTGCACAGTAGACCCTCTCTCCCACAGACTGTACTCAGTAGTCCCTCTCTCCCACAGACTGTACTCAGTAGTCTCTCTCTCCCACAGACTGTACACAGTAGTCTCCTCTCTCCCACAGACTGTACCCAGTAGTCCATCTCTCCCACATACTGTACACACGCTGTTTACCTACCAAGAGGGCAATGGGGGCTATGAACTTCCAACTGTAACTCCAGATGATGTGAGGTCGGCGGCCAAGCATGGACTCTATGTCAGTCAAGAAGCGTTCAGCACCTGCAGCAACAAACAGACATAGGTCACTGCCAGATCTATGACAGACTCAGTGCTGTTCTCACTGATGAACAACATCATCAAGATGAACATGGCAGACTCAGCAGAAGCACGCTTCAAGGAAATGGTGACATCAACTGAAAAAGCACACTTCGTATTTGACACTGACCCTGCACCCTTTAATGATGGCCACCTTGTCATCACACCTGCGAAAGAGCCTACTTACCAGCAGATATCATTGTAACTTTTTCATCTGCTAAAAGTATGTGGACAAGATGAGTTTCAGTGGTTCCCATTTTCCTCTACATATTTTGGAATAGCATACATTAAAAGCTCAGGGCTCCAGATAAGGGACGTATCGGCGTATGTACGGATACAATATATATGCAGTATTTATTTAATACCATACAAGGCCTACCTTTAGAATTAAGCACAACAAAGCTTATGAAGACAAACAATACCCTAGTAGGTAATTTGGGAAAATTTGCAGCAAGCTACAAACGCAAACCATCATCCCATGACAATGTTGGAGACGTCAGCTCCACTCACTGACCTGTCACCATCATCCCATGACAACGTTGGAGACGTCAGCTCCACTCACTGACCTGTCATCGCCACAAGCTTAGTGCTGTTGAGCATTTTCAATATTTGCTGTCAACAAATTGTCGTGGTTTATAAACAAAGCTTTAGTATTAAACAGTTGCCAGTAATAATTATTTATTAAAGCTAGCCAGTAATAAAGATAAATACAGACAAGTCTTGTTAATCCGACATCGTCTATTGCACAGCAAAATGTTGGATTAACGAGGATGTCGGATTATCGAATTCTGAGTACAAAACAGGACAATCATGATTCACATTAAGTGAGTATGTGTAATAAATGTTGGGAACTGACCTCTTGAACCATAATCGATTATCAGCTTTAGATCACACGTGTTTTACAGCTAAACAATACGTACGTAAATAGACTCGACTTCCTGTTTTACGGCAGTTATACGATGTTCATCAGATATGGCAGAATTTGTGTTTATAATCCCCATTGCTCCTCACATATAATAACATCTTCGGTGACAGGTGGCAGTGTATTCACGGGTAATTGATCATACGCCTTGCTAATCTCAATGTCGGAGTAACGGGGCTAATTCCTAATTGATTACGGCGGTCGATTGTAATTGGGGCTGTCGGAGTCGGAATGTGTGACTGTCGGATTAACGAGACTAAATTATGTTTATTCAATTTGTAACCAAAAAAGTGTTGGATAAAGCCGATTGTCGGATAAATGGGAGTCGGATTAACAAGACTTGACTGTACTTGAATCTGATCACGTACCGTACACCCAGGCCAGGGCAATGCACTCCACAAACCCAATACAAAGCAGTGAATAGGTGGCAGCGTAGTTGTCGAACAGTTGTAGGACATACATGCCTCCCTGAAACACAAGCATTGGCGTCATAGAACTGTACCACTACATCCCTCCCTGAAACACAAGCATTGGCATCATAGAACTGTACCACTACATGTTCCCTGAAACACAAGCATTGGCATCATAGAACTGTATCACTCCATCCTTCCCTGAAACACAAGCATTGGCATCATAGAACTGTACCACTACATCCCTCCCTGAAACACAAGGATTGGCATCATAGAACTGTACCACTACATCCCTCCCTGAAACACAAGGATTGGCATCATAGAACTGTACCACTACATCCCTCCCTGAAACACAAGCATTGGCATCATAGAACTGTACCACTACATCCCTCCCTGAAACACAAGCATTGGCATCATAGAACTGTACCACTACATGTTCCCTGAAACACAAGCATTGGCATCATAGAACTGTACCACTACATCCCTCCCTGAAACACAAGCATTGGCATCATAGAACTGTATCGCTACATCCGCCCTGAAACACAAGCATTGGTATCATAGAACTGTATCACTACATGCCTTCCTGAAACACAAGCATTGGCGTCATAGAACTGTACCACTGTACCAAACTCAGTCCAATAAGAATACAGGAAGGCTACTTTTGTACAAAATGCCACGCCCACCCCTTCTGTACAGAAGCCCAGCCCAGGAATACAGGAAGGCCACACCCTCCTGTGTACAAGAAGCCACACCCACCTGTGTACAGAAGCCCAGTCCTACAAGGAATACAGGAAGGCCACACCCTCCTGTGTACAGAAGCCCAGTCCTACAACTTAGTACAAGGAATACAAGAAGGCCACACCCACCTGTGTACAGAAGCCCAGTCCTACAAGAAAGCACAGTAGAGCTATGCCAAACAGGAGATACACAGATGTCCGAGGGCCACGGAACAGATGTGGGAATTGATCCTTTAGAGTTGTGTGCACTGTTGTTACAGTAGCGATCTGAAACATGAATATATGAATATGTAATGTTACATGCTGATTTCCAGGCTGAGACTAATGCAGCAGTTAACCAGGAATCAGGCTGTAAAAGAACTTTGCGTAAAACCAAAAAACAACAAAGCAGTGTGATATAACTCACAAATGTATATTGAAATTAACTATGTTTACAAATTAATACAAATCATGACATTGCCGTTATGGTGGCAGTACGAAATAGAGTGGATTATCGAGGGTAAGAAACAAACATACCATGTCTCACAGAACAGATGAATACATCGCATTTAATTTTTTGCCATGGCATGTCAGCCTGAAAGGATGCATGTTTCACTTTGGTCAACTCCACAAGCAAGAGCATTCTTGTGTAATACCAAGAAACATACTAGTAAAATCCATGAGTCAGAGGAAGCTCAAGTGACACAACTCTGCACAGAACAAGGGAACTGGACTAACAATGACAGATCATATTGGGATCACAGGACTTTATAGTTGATCAACTTCTTATTTTGACAATGGTGACATTTCGGTATGGATTTTTATAGCATTTTCAAGCATATGGGGGAACGAAGGGGTACACCAGTTTATATACAAGATATGATAAACAGATAACATTAACAAGGGTGGAAAATCAAAGCATGAAAGAAAGTTACATGATGCGCTACAATAGCATGATGATGAGCTAAGATAACATGAATGAGATGAGTGGGATTACCATGACAATTAGCGAATGTACATTAATTAGGCAGAAGCCAAGGTGGTGGGATGGGGTTGGGGGGGGATTTATTAGTGGGAAGCCAGTGGTGAGGAATGCAAGTTAGGGAGGGGTTGTATCCCATTACCCCTACATCCCAGTACCCCTACAATTAGTTAAAACAACACACGGCATTTACCGTGTTCTTGTGTTCATGTGTTTGGGCTCGTCCATTGTCCAGGTAACAGGTAACAGGTAACAGGAAGGGGATTAGCAGTGCATTGGACCATGAACTTTGTTGTTATAAGCTGTAGGGGTAATGGGATGTAGGGGTAATGGGAGGATACCTTGGGAGGTGATGAGAAGCCAGAGTGGGTTGAGTGGATAATTATTTGTGGATTAGGTGGTTGTAAGCTGATGGGATGTAATAGCTCTGATCCCTGTTAATAGAGGGGTTAAAACGGCGTATTTGTAACCACGACGACTTCATCATCAACACCGAGTAGGGGCTCCAGCAGCTGGCCCCCGGGTGGCAAAGTTGACTTCCTCAATCACCAGATTGCCGAAATCATCCAGAAGTCGAAGCCACAGCAACCTAACATCACCAAAGAAGAGAAACAAGCCACCGCCGACGTGCAGAGACAAGACCAGCACCATCGTCCCTGCTGACAAGGGCAAGGCAACAGCGGTGCTCAACACCACTGACTTTGACACCATGGTCAGCAAAATCCTTGACGACACCACAACCTACCGAAAAATCAACAAAGACCCAACGCTGAAACTGCAGAGACAACACAAGGCCGACCTGAAAGAGCTAGGTGACACCTGTGAGATCAGTCATCAACTCCATCAGAAACTTCTGTCCCTCATCCACAAGCCCTGCATGCACGGCCTACTGTGAAGATTGTTAGGATGTTCATAGGACACAGTGTTCTACAACACTGCCCAACACCTCATCAAAGTGTTAGCCCCACTGGGCAAAACTGCCAACTCATATATTTCAGACTCCGCTGAATTTTGTCATAAACTTAAGACTGTTACTGACTCTGGTAAGATCGTAAGTTATGATGTTGTGGATTTGTTTACCAGCGCCCCCATTAATGAAACCCTGCACATTCTCCGCCACCGCATTGACAGCCTTGATAGCCCTACTTGACACCAACGTCTCCACTGACTCCATCATTCAGCTCATTTCTAACTCCATCACCTCGTCCTACTTTACCTGGGCCGATGACCTCTGTGCTGTATTTCACAGGGAACGTTTTCACTTGCACCGTTTGTCAGGGGTACCTTTTTAGTGGAAGCACCTTTCTCGTGCTTCTTGTTTTCGAACTTTCGATACGGAAAGACGCGTGGCCAGGACTTTTTGGGGCTACAGATCCACAAAGTGTATGTACTTTTAATATGGTCATTAATATGGTTAGCCTACTCAAACGGACACAGAAATCACTTGGTGAAAATGGTAACTTGAGACTTCACAAGATTGTTTCAAACAGCACTGAATTGATGCAATCATTTCCTCATACAGACTTGTCAAAGGATCTCAAAATTTTAAATCTGTTAGAAGATTCTCTTCCTTTGCAGAGAAGCCTTGGTATTCTTTGGAACCTTGGAAATGATGTCTTCACTTTCAAAGTCTCACAAGAGGAGAAGCCTTGTACCAGATGTGGTATGTTATCAACTGTTAATAACATATTTTTCCTTATCCTGACTCATGCTTAATTGCTTGTCTTCTTCTTCTTGCAAACTATAGTGGAACACTTGAATCCCCTTTTGAAGCTCCCTTCAAAAAAGAGGACGTAAAATCACTCACCCCAGTTGTCTCCCTTTTGCCCATCTTTTGGCGAGAAAGTGGTCACATGATCGGCCATGCCTGTCACTCTCTCCTTCGCCCTAGTGGATGGTTGTGAGAGCGCCTGGGTCCCCTATACGGCATATATCCTTTGAATTTTAGGCTTTTATACTAAATTAGACTGTATAAGGGCTTTATCAAGGATTTACCAACAATATGGTTTGAAATTTATTCTAAATTTGTCCGTTTTTCACGTTGTTGACAACGTCTCAACTTGTTTATATTTCATGAAGACTTGCATTTCTTGCAGGTTTCAATTGTCGGCTGCTGATCTGCATTTACTATGTCCTAACTGCACTTCTTTATGTTCTTCCAGCCTCCGCTGTAATCTTTGTCAGCATTTATCTCAAATTGAATTTTATAATTATTTATATTCTGTTCATAGACGTGCCAAGGATAAATTGAGACGGCAATTACAAGTCATATCTCAACAGGGTGAATGGCGTTAATAACCGTGGGTTGTTGTCTGTCGAGGTACATCATTCCAGTGCACTGCCGGTGACGTCTGCAGAGCAGAGAAATGAGGGTTCCGGCCTTAGGAAAAGATCGTCTTCAACTCAACAATCCTCGTCGCAGTCCAAGAAGACCAGGACGCCGTCTGCTGTGAAGACTAAGCCGTCTTCAGACAAGTCTACAGTGAAGTCGTCAGTGGGGGCAGCGAAGAAGTCGAGGTCCGTCGCCGCAGATATCAACCCATCGGATGAAGCAGACGTCTACGATGAGCCGCCGATCCTCATCCCCGAAGTACCGGCCAGAAAGAAGACGAGGTCTTCCTCTACACTGACGTCTGCAACTATATCAACACAGTCAGACGGCCTATCTGCGCAGACTGCAACTACCAGAGAGGACAGGCAGTCCTTAGATGACACCTCAGCTCTGTCAGATGTGGCGGGGGGCGGTGGGGTAGCCTAGTGGTTAAAGCGTTGGCTCGTCACGCCGAAGACCCGGGTTCGATTCCCCACATGGGCACAATGTGTTAAGCCCATTTCTGGTGTCCCCCGCCGTGATATTGCTGGAATATTGCTAAAAGCGGCGTAAAACTAAACTCAGTCAGTCAGTCAGATGTGGCGGCATCTGTACAACAGCAGTTATCAGCGCAGACCTTCAACCCGGGCATCTTTATGCAGCAGTTTACCCAGCAGATGATGGACCTGATGGAATGTAGGTTCGCTCAGGAGAAGACTGCAGAGAAGCAGACGAGTCTGCATGGAGGACGAACATCGTCTACACCTCATCGGGATGAAGGACACAACCTGCGTGAAGAAAACGTTCGTGAAGGGAATGGCCAGGGTGACAGCAACGCTCGTGGCGAATCTCGCGAAGGCATTCGCAAAAGAACCACTGCTGAAGACACTCATGGGAACAACAACCGAGACAACACCTGCGAAGGCATTCACTCCTGCTATAGACAAGGAGCATTCGTGAAGGCATCGCAGATCATCTTCTTCCTCGGACTCAGACAATCACCAGAGGTCTACGCGTACACCAAGCAGAAGAAATTATACGCCTTCACTAAGGCATACAACTTACAGAGACAGGTCACCATCGCACAGATCCTCGGCAAGGTCTTCATGGTCGTCACCACGCAGATACAGATCACCTAGATCTCCAATAAGGCACTCGCGAGTGCCTTCGCGCAGGCTTACACATAGATCTCCATCTAGAGATCAGGACCAACGGCAAAGATCTTCAGAACGAGACTTATCGAAACCGGAACATGATGGAGTCATTTTCTCCGACACAGAGATCAAATCTTGGATGGCTAATGGTCTGGAGCTTGCATCACCATCTAAAGAGAATAATGAAGCTTACACGTACATGATGTCTAACGATTTTGACACGCTAAGGCTGCCACACATAGCACCGGTATTGGACGTCCCTAAGACAACCTCAGTTCAGCCTTTAAGAAGGCAACGAAGTATCAAAGTCAAAGCATTCCACCGTTTAATGCCAAGAGATTTTCACTACATCACATGGAACCGTTCATGAAGGCCCCAGAAGCAGATGAAAACTATTAACTCATCAATGACACTCGCATCAGGACTTATAAAGTGGAGGACAAGAAGCTAGCGCAACTAGACACAACCACTAGACGTACCTTCTTCGGTTTAGCCAGATCAAGAAACCCTAATTGCGAAGTTTGCAAACTCAACATCTGAAGAAGATCGGATGATCTACTCAGCCTTACTGACACAAAGGAAAGACCAACAGTTCATGTCAGAACATTTAGCGTCTACATCGGCAGGATTAACACTGCTACGAAGACAAGGTCTACTATCATCTTGTAAATGGAGTGAGAAGTTCACAAAACCGCCATTCAGAGCTCCATGGGCAGCAACGAATATCTTCGCAGGAGAAATTGAGGACGTGGCTAAAGAAGTTACGAAGGAGTCCAGTGAAGTTATGATGATCAAGTCCATCGATACACTGGCCAGCGTTATCAGACAGACATCACAGCGCTACTCTGGCAAATCTAAATTTGCAGGAATTCAGAGAGCTAGAGACAAGAAATATGGCAACTCTACAATAACTTTTGTGTATTCAACACAATCGGTTATTTTAAGGCGCTTCATTGAGACTGATGACTACAGTCTACAAGTATCAACGTTAAGCAAGTATGGAACTTCAGCTGAGCATCTGTATAAAATGACGACTGCATTATCTTCAGTGAAGAAGAGAAAAGTCACAACAGCCAGGGAAACAGTCTACCTACATCGATATTACGCGGCGAAATCTTTCGCGCGTTTTCCACTCAGCCTGCTCTACACGTGTTCACTCTTGTAGTCCGGGAAATTACGGACAAGGCCGAGTGTTGATGGGAGAAATCAACGACTGCACAAGATATTAAAAGGATCTTTTTCCTGCAACACCGGTGACGTCACATCGCGGGAATCTGAGATGAATCAAATGCTGCAATCTGATTGGTCCATGAGAGACAACGCCCTGTGCAGAACAGGCACAGCTCACGTGTCAGGAAGTTATCTACAATCGTAAACAACTTTTCAACGTGGCTCCATTTACAGTCCAGTTAGCAGGGTACAGCGTGATTTGACCGTCTTCACGGGTCATAAGGACCTTCCCTGTCAGCAGTTTGAAGATTGGTAATCTAATGAATTGCAGCAACATATGTTTGACGATTTCTGCTCGAGACAGCCAGTCTACTATAATTAGACTTCACAGCGATGGCAATTCCAGTACATCTAGAGACGATGAATTATGCTTCATCACTGCACTTGTGGCGATTCTGATGACAAGTCCTTTTAACATATTATCAGAAGATTGAAGAAATAAACTTCAAGTCATGTTGCCAGAACCGGACATGTTGCTTTGCTGCCATTACGGACATGGCAAGGGTACCTACAACGTAGGATATGAGCAGAATCTTGGGAAGATGTTCATCTCACCGCAGAATCGCATTGTCGTCTCAAAGAATAGTTGGGTCTAGATACAAGCCATGGTATCTCAAGCACTACTCTCTCCGTTACCACTACAAAGTTGGCAGAGCCTACTCAGTTTTCTCACGTCAGCACAAGACATGACTCGCAGAGGAGGTCTACAATTGCCCACACTACAAGTGTTTGTGAACGCCCATCTCAACCGTCTGGTCTCTTTAGGACTACCGGACAGATTGAAACCATATCTTCTATGGTGGACTAGGAAGTCGAATATTTGTGGAGGATCCTACTTATCAGAGCTGGAGTGCAACACTCATCTCTACGTAGATGCATCACTTCAAGGCTGGGAAGTTCACCTCGACAACGAAGTGACAGCAGGGATATGGTCGAATCAGGAGCAGAGTCTGCACATCAACATGCTCAAGATGGAAGCAGTAATAAACGCCTTACTACACTGGTCCAGCATACTAAGGAACGCACAACTGATGATCCATATGGACAACTCCACAGTGGCGTTCTACATCAACAAACAAGGGTCAACAAGGTCAAGGAGCATGTTGGACCTCAGCTTTGATCTATTCAGCATAGTAGACAACCTGAACATAGACATAAAACTTTTAAAAGCATCACACATTCCCGAAGCCAGAAATGTGATAGCAGACTCCCTATACCATCCAATGAATCCATTACCGGCGGATTGGATGTTATGTCCAGAGGCATTCAGAGACATCATTCAGACAGTAGGATCCCCGCTGGTAGACTTGTTTGCAACCAAGTTCAACAAACAACTACCAACATTCGTCTCTCCGTTTTAAGATCCACAAGCATGGGCATCAGTTGCTCTAAGCATCTCTTAAGAAGGACTAAACACTTACGCGTTCCCTTCACCAGCATTAATACCGAAGGTATTACAGAAAATCAAAATGACGAACAAGTTACAACTGATTTTGGTCGCGCCTTACTGGCCAGCGAGAGAGTGGTTCCCCAACCTCATATAAGAAATAGGAAATCCAATCCTACAACTTCCAAAGTGGCCAAATCTACTGATTCATCCACACACCAAGCAAGCACACAGAAACCCAACGATGTGTCAACTACACGCATGGAGCGTATCACGACTTGCTTGAGGAAAAGAGGATATTTCATCAGAGCGGCCAAAGCAGTAACTTTAGCCATACGTAGATCAACCGTAACTTGTATGATGACAAGTGGCAAAGTTTTGAGAAATACGCTCGGAATAAAGGCTTCACTGCAATGGAAGCAACACATCCTCAAGTGGCGGGATATCTTTGTCACCTTAGACAGACAAAACGATTGAAGGGATCTACACTCTCTACATACCTAGCGGCCTTGAGCAGCCAGAGATACCGGCACTACTACGCTCATTCAATTTGGAAGACCAACAAAGAAAATTCAAGGCGCCCGCTTGGGATCTCAAGGTGGTTCTACAACATCTTACCAGTAAAGATTACGAACCACTAGAAAAAACATGGTATGAAAATTTAACTCATAAAACACTGTTCCTTGTAGCCCTAGCTACAGCGGCAAGGATGTCAGAAATTCATGTTCTAGACTTCGAACGAACAAGATTGACACGCATCTTGACACAGTGCATCTGGGACTAAGATGGGATTTTATAGCAAAGAATCAACTGCCCGGTCAACCAGACAGACAATTCCATATCCCAGCACTTTCGTCGATATTAGGACCACAGGATAAGCAAGATCGATCCTTATGTCCAGTCAGAGAATTGAAAATATATCTACAGAGATCTAAATTGAGGAGACAGAATTCAAGCGCATATCAACATGGATGAGAGCCGTCATATTGAAAGCCTATAAAGCAGCAGGACTTGATCCTCAACGAGCCTCCAATCCTCATGAAGTCAGAG
Source organism: Haliotis rubra (assembly GCF_003918875.1). Taxonomy (NCBI): domain Eukaryota; kingdom Metazoa; phylum Mollusca; class Gastropoda; order Lepetellida; family Haliotidae; genus Haliotis; species Haliotis rubra. The sequence continues at coordinate 200,967 of NW_025767685.1, forward strand.
CACTGGCATCCATGCTAGCTCTGCACGGAAACTGCTCCATCTCAACAGTAATGGAGGGCTGCTTTTGGAGATCGGAGATGGTGTTTGCCAACCACTACCTCAGAGACATGGCTACAGATGACGTCTCTGGCATACACCAGTTTGGGCCCCTCGTTGTAGCACAACAATTGGCGGTACCTCAAAGACGCTGAGATAATCTCAACCCTTTGTCACGTGACTTGCAAAAGCCAACACTCAGCAGAGTACGGTTTTAAAGTCCATGCGCACGTCTAGGACAGACTAGCATAAGTGATGGACCCTGTACTTGTAAGGACTTACTTGTACACGAAGTAGGGTCACTTCTCCACTTGATGCAAGCATCAAGAGATGGAGTTGTATAAATCCACACAGAATGTCAGGAGAAGATTTCCAAGATAAATCTGACAAGTTGTGGTCCCCCCACTCATCAGAGGAAGCTGGAAGAAAGGACAAATGCCATTAGAAGTTCCCAAGGGGGTATAAGGATGTAAATCAGCAGAGAATCCAGAGTGGCTTGACCCACCACCGTTTCCGTCAGATTCTACAAGCAATTAAGCATGAGTCAGGATAAGGAAAAATATGTAATTTTCTGACTAAAATTGATATTTTATACTTATCCTGACTCATGAGGTTAGCCCTCCCAACCTCCCATCATAGCACTCTGGATTTCCCTGCGAATCCAACTGTCGGGCTCAAACTAACGGAGAGAGTGACAAGCATGGCCGATCATGTGACCACTTTCGCGCCAAAAGATGGGCAAAAGGGAGACAACTGGGGTGAGTGATTTTACGTCCACTTTTTTGAAGGGAGCTTCAAAAGGGGATTCAAGTGTTCCACTATAGTTCGCAAGAAGAAGACAAGCAATTAAGCATGAGTCAGGATAAGTATAAAATATCAATTTTAGTCAGAAAATTACATATTTGATCCAATGGAATTCATTGCTCTGTCTCAGTGCATGGAAAACTACTACTTCGCAATGCAATGGTTGGAAAGTCAAGCTGGGATGAACTTCTAGATCAACAAATTGAACAGGAAACGGACCAATGGAAAAGTTCTCTCCAGCAACTACAGGACCTTAAGATTCCAAGAATGTTTGTTCCCACCTCCTATGACCTCTCCAGTAGAAAGGAAGTACTGGTTTATTGTGACGCTTCAGAGCAAGCCATAGCAGCAGTTTCGTACCTTTGTGTCACAGATAACACTGGGCAGTCACATACAGGTTTCATACACAGGAAAGTTAAAGTTGCGCCAACTCATTGACATACGATACCCCGATTGGAACTTTGTGGAGCTGTATTAGCAGTGGATATTGCAGAATCTGTTACATCTTGTTCATTCTTCAAGAAGTTCATCAAGAACAGTTCTTTCTAGAAATCAAGTCACTCAAACAAAAGTCATCTTTGTCAAAAGACAGCCGGTTACCTGGTCTTAATATTTTCTTAGATGAATCTGGACTTCTACGTGTTGGCGGATGAATACACCTGGTACGACACTTTCATGCATTAGTGCAACATTAGGGACGCCATTCTACAGTTGGAGCCGTGAGGAGTGCTGGATATTGGATTGTCGGAGGTAAGCAACTGATTTCATCTTTGATCTACAAGTGTGGGAAGTGTATAAAATTGAGAGGAAAACAGGAAACTCAAAAAATGGCAGATTTGCCTTCAGACCGTCTGAAATCATCACCGCCGTTTACATTTGTAGGAGTTGACACATTCGGACCTTGGAATATCTCCTCAAGAAGAACACGGGGTGGTTTAGCACAAAGTAAATGATGGGTGCTGTTATTTTCTTGTCTTGTATGCAGAGCGGTTCACATCAAATTGATCGAAGAGTTGAGTTCTTCATCTATTGTAAATGCAGTCCGCTGTTTCATCTCGATTCGTGGAAAGGTTAAAGAATTCCGATTGGACAGAGGGACAAATCTTGTGGGCGCAGTTGAATATGAAGAAATGAGGAAATTTCTATTGGGCAACCAGTCTGAGTGGAATTTTAATCCGCTTCACGCCTCACACATGGGAGGAGTGTGGTAGAGGATGATCGGTGTAGTTCGCGGAATCTTAGACAGTTTGTTGTTTAACCAATCAACAAGGAGCCTAACACATGAAGTTTTATGTACTTTCATGGCAGAAGTGTCTGCAATAGTGAATGGTAGACCTATCACACCAATATCAAGTGACCCAGAGTCCCCATTTATACTGACCCCACAAACTCTGTTGACACAGAAATCTACTCAGGAAGTGGACTGTGATTTTGCTAATTCAGATAATCTTGGAAACCTGTATAAATCACAATGGAGACAGGTACAAGCCATGGCAGGGACATTCTGGAACATATGGCATCGTGAATATCTTCACACTTTGCAATATAGGAGGAAATGGAAGGAAGGTCGACCTGACCTGATTATCGGAGACTTTGTTTTGGTTTGTGACAAAAATGTACATAGAAATGAATGGCCAGTTGCTGTTATTACTGATCCTATTCAAAGCAGTGATGGACATGTCAGAAAAGCTGTTGTGAAGTTGTTTCAGAATAATAAGATGACCTATCTTACCCGTCCTATCACAGACTTTGTCCTTTTGATGTCAGCCTAGATCCTTCCGGGTACTCAGCTTGTGATGTATGATCTCCGGAGAGATCGCTGCTGTCTGTTGCGTTAATATGAACGCTTTGAAATGTATAATTTTCCAGCAATTTGTCGTTTCATGTTTTGGGAATCTTATTGTGGGTATGTTTGTATTTTATTGTTAGGCCATTATTTTTGTAATATCTGAGTTATCAGATATTAGGCGGGGAGTGTGCTGTATTTCACAGGGAACTTTTTCACTTGCACCGTTTGTCAAGGGTACTTTTTTGTGGAAGCAACTTTCTCGTGCCTCTTGTTTTCGAACTTTCGATATGGAAAGCCGCTTGGCCAGGACTCTCTCCCCTTTTTGGGCTACAAATCCACAAAGTGTATGTACTTTTAATATGGTCATTGCAGAGTTACCTCTTGTGCATCTACTGAAGTTATATTATTCTCATTTACATGTAACAGTGTAACAAATTCAGGTTTGGGCTGTTTATGCATTTATTCAGCAATTATTGTGACTTATGCATATTTTGGGGAAATTTACTCTATTAGGGAAAACTTTGAATGTGTGTGAACTTTAGGAACTTTGTACTTATTGTGTTTTGTACATTTCAGTCTTACCCTATATCTTCCATATCTACAAATGAAGATTACCAATAAACGATAAACTGGATCCTTAAATCTTGACTGTTGTTTTTGGAAATGGGTGAATGCTAGGAAAGCATAACCTCTATGAGCAAGTCCATGGTTTACCCATGGGCTCCCCACTCTCTCCCATCCTCTCTGAAATCTACATGACCTCCTTTGAACAGCATGCACTCAGCACCTCACTAATCAAACCAACCTGCTGGTTCAGGAAGGCTGATGACACCTTTGTCATCCTCCCTCAAAATAACGACCCCATTGTCCTCCTCAAACACCTCAACCAACAGCACCCTCATATCCAACTCATCACAAGTTCCCTTCCTCAGTGTCCTAGTCACTCGTACCACTGACAACACTATCCAAACCTGACTACCACAAACCCACGTACACTGACCAGTACTTCCACTTTGACTCTACCTTGGCTTCATTCCCCTATATGCTTGAAAACGGTATAAGAATCTATACCGAACGTCGCCATTGTCAAAATAAAGAAGTTGATCATCCATAAAGTCCTGTAATCCCTATACCACCAAGTTCTAGAATGCCACTCAAACAAATCTACAGGTCAAATTGGTTGGTTGTTTAATGCTGCACTCAGCAATATTACAGCTATATCACGGCGGTCTATAAATAAATTCATGGGTTACAGAAGACCAATTGTAACCCACATCTTCATGGGTTACAGAAGACCAATTGTAACCCACATCTTCATGGGTTACAGAAGACCAGTTGTAACCCAAATCTTCATGGGTTACAGAAGACTAATTGTAACCCTGATATTCATGGGTTACAGATGACCAATTGTAACACAGATCTTCATGGGTTACAGAAGACCAATTGTAACCCACATCTTCATGGGTTACAGAAGACCAATTGTAACCCACATCTTCATGGGTTACAGAAGACCAATTGTAACCCTGATATTCATGGGTTACAGATGACCAATTGTAACACAGATCTTCATGGGTTACAGAAGACCAATTGTAACCCACATCTTCATGGGTTACAGAAGACCAATTGTAACCCACATCTTCATGGGTTACAGAAGACCAATTGTAACCCACATCTTCATGGGTTACAGAAGACCAATTGTAACACAGATCTTCATGGGTTACTGAAGACATTTTGTAACCCAGATCTTCATGGGTTACTGAAGACATTTTGTAACCCAGATCTTCACGGGTTACTGAAGACCAACTGTAACCCACATCTTCATGGGTTACTGAAGACCAATTGTAACCCAGATCTTCATGGGTTACAGAACACCAATTGTAACCCACATCTTCATGGGTTACTGAAGACCAATTGTAACCCACATCTTCATGGATTACTGAAGACCAATTGTAACCCACATCTTCATGGGTTACAGAAGACCAATTGTAACCCACATCTTCATGGGTTACAGAAGACCAATTGTCACCCACATCTTCATGGGTTACAGATGACCAATTGTAACCCAGATCTTCATGGGTTACAGAAGACCAATTGTAACCCACATCTTCATGGGTTACTGAAGACCCATTGTAACCCTGATATTCATGGGTTACAGATGACCAATTGTAACCCTGATCTTCATGGGTTACAGATGACCAATTGTAACCCTGATCTTCATGGGTTACAGAAGACCAATTGAAACCCAGATCTTCACGGTTACTGAAGACCAACTGTAACCAGATCTTCACAGGTGAGGACAGATCAGAGACAGTGTAGGCAGAATCTTACCTGAGTTCCTAGCCCCAGCGTGACCAGCATGGCAAAAAAGAGCACAGCCCACAGCTGAGATATGGGAAGTTTGGTGACAACTTCCGGGTACACAACAAAGGCTAGGCCAGCACCTGGAATGTACAATGTATCCTGTCTTGAATGTAACAAACACCCATTGACTGTTATAGGCCGTGCACCTGCCAGGATGAACTTCTAAGGTTAAAGGTCACATGCAACCAAAAAAATCAACATAATTAAAACACAATTATCACTTATTCATGACATATAATATACATTGCTGGTTATGAAAAAACATATAAACAAAAATTATAAGCGTACAATCGCAAATCAAAAGTGCAATATTGTGTACTTGGGTTAACTTCCCAAGAAACGAAGCAGCCGGGATACCGAACCCAGTTAGAGCGGGTGGGTGTGCACTCAAGTGTAACGTCAGGTTCATTTGCAGATGCCCTCACAGCTCATTGTGTGTGTATATATAGAGATGTTGGGTTTTGTAAATACATGCTCATTTTTTGTGTATAACATTTTGCAATCAACAGACATCATAACATGTCATGTGTTCAAGTATCACACCTGCCTGTCTGTGTAATTACATAATGTGACAGACCCAACTCGGGCCATAAATCAATGCGTTTTGTTTATGGTGTATAGCCTGATTGGTATTAAGTTCAAATTGCATGTGGTCAGTGATCGCAGTTGTGTATTGAATATTGTCATTAGCAGACAGGCAGGCAGACACACAGGTGTCAACAAAACAAGACATTGAGTTTTGTCTGTGACAACGACATATCTATATCACAGTTAAAAATTGTGTCAATGCTAAATAATGACATTGCTTTTAAGTATCGAACTGAGAAAGTGACTCGGTAAGAAGAACGTGTGGTGAAATAGACAAATGAAATTATATAAACAGTTAATTTACTGTCATAACATATAAAAAGCTCGCGCCTGTGAGATATCAACAAAACATTAGGAAAATAGCTCTCACCAAAGCCTTCACTGAGTATTCACAGGACAACCCGCTTCCAAGCTCCGCGCGAACCTATTTCACTGCGCACGTGCTACGAGCGCAGCCCAGCTGTTGAAACCAGTTTTCCCCCGAAAAGTCTGGGGAAAATTAGTGAATCGTTTGAACTTCGATTTCGCGTGGTTTTTTTCATCGCGTTATTTTTCAACTCTTAGAGTTGAATTTGCATTTTTGATGATTTGTTTTGGTAAGTCCATAAAGAAAGGTATCAGAATCTGCAAAGTTGTGTTTTACGTTGCATGTGACCTTTAAGCTTAAGTTAACCTTAACAAAAAAGTTACATCTGTTGTACAAAGCTACCCTTGGTCAACCTTACGTTGGAGGGATACTTAACCTGAACTCAAGATTTTCATAAGAAAAGTGAATGCTGTGCATGAATTGCGCTCACACAACCCTGGCTCTACCTACAGATATATAAAGACACAAAAATATTGATGACTTGTAAAATAGACACAGCTAAGTGTCGTCCAGTACCTTGTCTATGGGCTACTGTAGTGTGTGTACCCACCGTCCTGGGCTATTGTAGTGTGTGTACCTACCGTCCTGGGCTACTGTAGTATGTGTACCTACCATCCTGGGCTACCTTGTCTACAGGCTACTGTAGTGTGTGTACCCACCGTCCTGGGCTACTGTAGTCTGTGTTCCTACCGTCCTGGGCTACTGTAGTCTGCATACCTACTGTACTGCATACCTACCGTCCTGGGCTACTGTAGTCTGAGTTCCTACCGTCCTGGGCTACTGTAGTCTGCATAACCTACCGTCCTAGGCTACTGTAGTATGTGTACCAACCGTCCTGGGCTACTGTAGTCTGTGTTCCTACCGTCCTGGGCTACTGTAGTCTTTATACCTACCGTCCTGGGCTACTGAAGTCTGTGTACCTACTGTCCTGGGCTACTGTAGTCTGTATACCCACCGTCCTGGGCTACTGTAGTATGTGTACCTACTGTCCTGGGCTACTGTAGTCTGTATACCCACCGTCCTGGGCTAGTGCAGTCTGTATACCTACCATCCTGGGCTACTGTAGTCTGTGTTCCTACCGTCCTCGGCTACTGTAGTCTGTGTACCTACCGGCCTGGGCTACTGTAGTCTGTATACCTACTGTCCTGGGCTACTGAGGTCTGTGTACCTACCATCCTGGGCTACTGTAGTATGTGTACCTACCATCCTGGGCTACTGTAGTATGTGTACTTACCATCCTGGGCTACTGTAGTATGTGTACTTACCATCCTGGGCTACTGTAGTCTGTGTACCTACCATCCTGGGCTACTGTAGTCTGTGTACCTACCATCCTGGGCTACTGTAGTATGTGTACCTACCATCCTGGGCTACTGTAGTATGTGTACCTACCATCCTGGGCTACTGTAGTATGTGTACCTACCATCCTGGGCTACTGTAGTATGTGTACCTACCATCCTGGGCTACTGTAGTATGTGTACTTACCATCCTGGGCTACTGTAGTATGTGTACTTTCCATCCTGGGCTACTGTAGTATGTGTACTTACCATCCTGGGCTACTGTAGTATGTGTACTTACCATCCTGGGCTACTGTAGTATGTGTACCTACCATCCTGGGCTACTGTAGTATGTGTACTTACCATCCTGGGCTACTGTAGTATGTGTACTTACCATCCTGGGCTACTGTAGTCCGTGTACCTACCATCCTGGGCTACTGTATTCTGTGTACCTACCATCCTGGGCTACTGTAGTCTGTGTACCTACCGTCCTGGGCTACTGTAGACCGTGTACCTACCATCCTGGGCTACTGTAGTCTGTGTACCTACTGTCCTGGGCTACTGTAGTATGTGTACTTACCATCCTGGGCTACTGTAGTATGTGTACTTACCATCCTGGGCTACTGTAGTATGTGTACTTACCATCCTGGGCTACTGTAGTATGTGTACTTACCGTCCTGGGCTACCTTGTCTATGGGTTGCTGAAGTTCGTGAGCCATGTAGCCAATGATGGAGAAGATGACAAGTCCGGCGAAAACACTGGTCAGACAATCCAGGACAGACACAATGATAGCATCCCTGTCGGCAGAAACAGAAACACCTAACTACCACCTCTAATAATGATAACTACCACCTCCAATAATGATATCATCCCTGTCGGCAGAAACAGAAACACCTAACTACCACCTCTAATAATGATGGCATCCCTGTCGGCAGAAACTGAAACACCTAACTACCACCTCTAATAATGAGAGCATCCCTGTCGGCAGAAACAGAAACACCTAACTACCACCTCCAATAATGATAGCATCCCTGTCGGCAGAAACAGAAACACCTAACTACCACCTCTAATAATGATGGCATCCCTGTCGGCAGAAACAGAAACACCTAACTACCACCTCTAATAATGATAGCATCCCTGTCGGCAGAAACAGAAACACCTAACTACCACCTCTAATAATGATGGCATCCCTGTCGGCAGAAACAGAAACACCTAACTATCTCTAATAATGATGGCATCCCTGTCGGCAGAAACAGAAACACCTAACTACCACCTCTAATAATGATAGCATCCCTGTCGGCAGAAACAGAAACACCTAACTACCACCTCTAATAATGATGGCATCCCTGTCGGCAGAAACAGAAACACCTAACTACCACCTCTAATAATGATGGCATCCCTGTCGGCAGAAACAGAAACACCTAACTACCACCTCTAATAATGATAGCATCCCTGTCGGCAGAAACAGAAACAGAACTACCACCTCTAATAATGATGATACCACCTGTCGGCAGAAACAGAAAACCAACTACCACCTCTAATAATGATAGCATCCCTGTCGGCAGAAACAGAAACACCTAACTACCACCTCTAATAATGATGGCATCCCTGTCGGCAGAAACAGAAACACCTAACTACCACCTCTAATAATGATAGCATCCCTGTCGGCAGAAACAGAAACACCTAACTACCACCTCTAATAATGATAGCATCCCTGTCGGCAGAAACAGAAACACCTAACTACCACCTCTAATAATGATAGCATCCCTGTCGGCAGAAACAGAAACACCTAACTACCACCTCTAATAATGATAGCATCCCTGTCGGCAGAAACAGAAACACCTTAACTACCACCTCTAATAATGATAGCATCCCTGTCGGCAGAAACAGAAACACCCACTACCACCTCTAATAATGATAGCATCCCTGTCGGCAGAAACAGAAACACCTAACTACCACCTCAAATAATGATAGCATCCCTGTCGGCAGAAACAGAAACACCTTACTACCACCTCTAATAATGATAGCATCCCTGTCGGCAGAAACAGAAACACCTAACTACCACCTCTAATAATGATAGCATCCCTGTCGGCAGAAACAGAAACACCTTACTACCACCTCTAATAATGATAGCATCCCTGTCGGCAGAAACAGAAACACCTAACTACCACCTCTAATAATGATGGCATCCCTGTCGGCAGAAACAGAAACACCTAACTACCACCTCTTATAATGGTAGCATCCCTGTCGGCAGAAACAGAAACACCTAACTACCACCTCTAATAATGATAGCATCCCTGTCGGCAGAAACAGAAACACCTAACTACCACCTCTAATAATGATGGCATCCCTGTCGGCAGAAACAGAAACACCTAACTACCACCTCTAATAATGATAGCATCCCTGTCGGCAGAAACAGAAACACCTAACTACCACCTCTAATAATGATAACTACCACCTCTAATAATGATAGCATCCCTGTTGGCAGAAACAGAAACACCCAACTACCACCTCTAATAATGATGGCATCCCTGTCGGCAGAAACACAAAGACCTTACTACCACCTCTAATAATGATAGCATCCCTGTCGGCAGAAACAGAAACACCTAACTACCACCTCTAATAATGATAGCATCCCTGTCGGCAGAAACAGAAACACCTAACTACCACCTCTAATAATGATAGCATCCCTGTCGGCAGAAACAGAAACACTGTCTATGAACAGAAACACCCACCATTCACGTCTCTCACATGATATATTCCCTGTTCAGAAATGAGGAAACACCCCACCACCACCCTCTGAATAATAGGTCCCTGTCTATGAAATGAAACCATTCCTCATCATCACCCCCTATCAATGATAACCATTTCACCCATTGAAGTTGGTCCCTAAGTCATAAAACACCCCACTCCATTTATGAAGGTCCTGCTCATATAAAACAGGAAATGACCTAACTTACCTGTTCTATTAATGATGGGATCCCTGTTTGTCACCCAACTATCATCTCACAGAGTTATCCTGCCTCCCAAGTGAAATGAGAAACATCCTAATTTGTCACCCCTGGAATAATAGAAAGATCTGCAGAAATTAGGAAATGTCTCTACTATCAATTTCATGAATGATAATCTATCAATTCTATATATTCCCTGTTTCAGCAGAAACACCCCACACACCTCTTATTACGGCTTCCTGATTCCTGTCAGGCAGGAAATGAGAAACACTAATTGTCATCACCCCCATTAATGGATAGTATCCTATCATGAAATGGTCATTCTATCAGCCTAATTTGAATATTGATATATCCCTGTCTATGGTGGGGAGCCAGGAATCATTCCTGAATTTATCACCACTTTGATGATCCCTTGTCATGGTGAAACACATCTTGGCTTACTAAATTTCATTAATGATATCCCTGTTCTGGTGAAAACAGGAAACCATCTGACCATTCATACATGATGGTATCCTGTCTATGAGAAAATGAGAAAACACCTTATTTAACACCTCTGGCTTAATGATATATCCTATAGAAACAGGAAACACCTAACTGGTCATTCTTTAATAGACATTTATCCCTGTCAGAGAAATGACAAATGACCCTAGCTTCTACCACCTCTGACACTGACATTCCAGAAACAGAAATATTCAATCACCACCCCATTACGATGAAGGATCCTCAGAAACAGGAAACACCCGAATCACCAACTTCATGTCATTTTTATGATGAATGATAGATTTTCATATGAGTCCTTTATACTTGGCTTCTGCATGTTGAGGATTCATGCATCAGTTCATTTAGAAAAGGAGAAAATGATCACATGGGGAATAGTTTTGCTTTTGTGAAAGCTTGTTGCAGCCACCATTTGTTGAACTCATGACATGATTCTTTTCTTCTGAATTATTGAACTTTGTTTTCATAATATCAGTTCATTCTAAATAATGTCTTGAAATTATGAAGGATTTTAGAAAGAGCTTTTTAGAATAGGTTGATCGAAGTGGAGTATGATTTATACTTAGTGAGTTTCAAACTCTCTCTGATGGGTATAGATTTCTCTCATTTATTTTATTCTCCTCAATCATTCTGAAAATGTTCCCAAGATCTAACTCTCATTCCTGTAAACTTGCCCCATAATTTAACCTATGTCAAATTTATTCCTATAATTTCATCCTATACTAAATCACTCCTACACTTAAATATACCAAATGGCATCAACCTGAGTACCCCAAATTCATTCCTATGACTTAACTTTATTCTCAAACTTCATTCATCTAACTTGAGGCCAAAACTCACTCCCACACTAACTTTATTCCTATTCCAACTATGTCTCATACCAACTTGAGGCCCAAAACTGTCTTGGTCCAACTCATATATATTCCAAATCACCTCTACTCAATCCATTTAAACTGTTCCCACTTAACTGGTTCCCAAACCTATTCTATGGCCTAATTCTGAGGCCTAAATCATTCTTACATCAATTTATATTTTAAATTAATTCCTCATTCTAATTTCTAACTTATATCAACTTGCCCTATATTCCAATCATTCTAAACTATCTCTACATTTAATCCCTATTCTCAAATCAACTCTCACATCATGAGGTCTTAAATCATTCAATCTGAATTGAGGTTTAAATCATCTCCATACCCAAATCATGATGAAACTATCTCTGTTCTAAAATCATCTCTAATTGGAGGCCTGTAAAATTACACTGACCCTTATTCAAACTCATTCTCATACCTAACTTATCCCCAAACTATCTTACATCAACTTGATACTAAAATCCATCTCATGAATCCTATACCTAGGAACTACTCCCTTTATGAATCTTAACCTATTCCTAAAACTCACCCCTACACCTGGAACCTCCCATACTTTTAAACGAACTCTAGAATTTGAACTTTATACTTAAAATCCTAATTCTATACACTTGAACTCTATACCAAAATTAACCCTATGACTCCTAACTTCTATGTTCTAAAATCCCCATTCCTATGACCAATCAAACCCAATTTCTTGAAATTTTAACTCTATAATTCAACTAATTCCCTTTGTGACCTGAACTCCATACTTAAAATGTAATTCTCATGAATTTAACTGAGCACTTAAATCACTTTTATGTGAATTTAACTTTATACTAAACTTACTCCTACACTTTAGTCCTGAGGTCTTGCATTCCCTATGAATTTTGAACTCTATAATCTTAAATCCTACCTCAGACTTAACTCCTATACCAAACCTACTCCCACTTCTTAACTTCCCTAGTACCTAAACCAATTTCTATGAATTGAACCTAGAGTACTAAACCAATTCTTTGATGACTCTGTCCTATACTAAATCTAATTTTATAACGAATTGTTCCCAGACTGAATCAATGAACGTATTCCTACATCGAATCATGGCAACGGCCCCTCATCGGACCATAACAAATCACTCTACACTGAACTTTATATCAGTACCACCTCATAATGGAACTTTGATATAAAATCATTTACTGAACTTGATATTTAAAATCACTCCTGCATTCGAATCATATTTGAAATTCATTCTCTACATCTTAACTCTATACGGAATCATTCCCATCATCCTGATACTAAACACTCACACTTAACCATACCAAATCACCTCATGACCTAACTCATACCCAAACGGTTCTCACATTCTAACCTTATACTGAAATGGCCTCACATTTAAATCATCAAACTATTCCCACACTGACCACACAAAATCACACCCTATATTCTAACTGTCCCTGTCCCATACCAAACTGTCTCTGCATCAACTACATACCCCAACCCACTTACATCCAACTTGAGGACGACTCCCTACACTAACCTATCAAATCTCATTCTCATGACTAACCTATATAACAAACCATTCCCATATTCTAACCCCATACGGCCCCATCTCACACTGAACTTACAATGAAACCACCCCATGATCTAAATCATTCCTAAACCATACTCCTTCAATCGACAAATGATGATTTCTGTCTACTGATATTGAAACTACCCTTTTCTCAAAAGAGTCGGCCCCAGGCTGCCCCTGTCTGAGGAGGACTGAATTTACTATGATGGTTTCATCAACATCAGAGAGGGCGATGGAAATAGGTCTGTGGTTGAGACCAGCAACCAATGATTTGGAAGTGGTGAGCCTGAGAGAAGGTTCTGCTCTCCACAGAACCCATCTGATTCCCAAGAAACAGGCCAGAAAGCCCATTCTTGTCCTGCCAGATGGATGATTTGAATGACATGCAGCAGAACCAAAGTCATCATCTCATCAATGAATCACCACCATTCAATCCCACCTTCCTGATGTTGCAGCACTATGATAAAAGGAATATGAACTGACCTGGCTGGTGGATTTGTGTCTGCCCCAGTAGGAGATAGAGGAGGGAAGAAGATCCAAACAGAGGATCCCCCCACTCCAAGCCAGGTAAATGAATAATGTAGGCAACAATGTCAGGCCAGGTGGAATTACCTGTCAGGTGGGAATGAACACTCAGGCTTGTGGCACTGCAACAACATACAGGTAACAACACCTGCCCAGGCAAACACTATGGAGCAAACCCAGTGAGGTGGCTTGGGGCCATGGGTGGAGATATGAGCAAACACATCAGGTCAGTACCAGAATCACGGATGAACTATTGATGGATTGCAATTGTTGAGTCTCCGATGGCAATTTGAATCGATGGTTGAAACAAAAACTATCGCATGCATCATATAAAAGTGACTTATCTGTATGGTAATCAACTTCGCTCATAAATGCACAGCGAAAATACAGGAAGCAACCAGATTCGCTCACACTTTGTTTCACAGCCTGGTTCCCCTGGTCTGCTGGCGCTTAACACTGGATCCCAGCAATCACAACCGAATGACTGCCATCACCAAGTTGGACACACCGCTATATTTACTATGAAAACATCCCATAATAAGTGTTTGATTGAATTTTTCATAGCATCTTCGGCTGATACAACGGCAAAGTATACGCTGTCTGATGCCTATCTTAGCACACAAGCGTAGCCCACTTTGTCATTACATGGGCTTAAATAAACAATGTTGATCAAGAAATAGGTCAGTTCAAATCTAAGGTTACCAGCAATGACGAATGTTTTCAACTATCAATAAAATAGACCTTTTGACAAAGTTTTACATTTTTACCACCTGCAGCGACATGAATAATGTTACAGTAACTTACATGACCACATATTTCAGTAAATAACCCTTATCGAACTTGTTATCATTAATGACTACTGCTTCCTAACGTCTAAAACCTGAGAAATTCTATTTTTAGAACCTCGCGGGTAAAGCCAGCAAGTTTTGAATGCAGCAAACAGTATCAATCGCAAGACAAATATCATTACTTATCAGTACGTACGCTACGATAGATTCATTACCATTACTAGTGAGCTGCTAAGATCAACTTTTCATAAGAATTTGCATTGATGATAAAAAGCACCAAAATCCGTTTCTATCATAGAAAGAACATAGATTCTGAAATACTTTCAGATAAGGAGGCACCTTAAATTTTGTATTTAGGCGAGACAAGTAGTACATAAACTTTGACATACTGTTTCAGCTGCTTCCTTCGATTCTTATTATTGCTATTCATTACACGCTTCTTATAATTTTTCTATGCAATAGATGGATTTTACAAGTTCATGAAAAGACAAGAAATACATAATTTTAGAATAATAAAACATTTTGTCACCACACTTCTCTTCTCCCAAAATGGCGGCAGTGGTGATGCTTGGTTCTATTTAAACTTTGAGAAAATGTGTGTTTGCCGATTTATTCGATTTATACCTGACTGAAATGAGTGTACAAGTGTGACAAAGGAAAATGCAGCACAATAAAAAGTCTTGAATATGTCTAACAATCATAAATACCAGTTAACTTGGATTGCAGACGGGTTACCCATAGCTTCCCCATCGAATGATCGTCCTCCTTCACCTTACCACCAACTGGAGCAACTTCGCAAGTCATCAAGAACCAAAGTTACCAGAATGCAAGGGTCTTCCCGGTTTGCTCAGCTTGATACTATTATCAGACGAGTCTTCCTGGGCCTCACCATGTCCAGATCTATCAACAAGGCGATGATATCAGACTTCAAAGATCCACAGTCCGACAAAGAACGTATGCTTTTGTCCATGGTCAACGAGGAGAAGTACCAGGAGTCTATCTCCGACCAGATCTGCTCAGCATCGGCGGGACTCACCTTACTACGTAGACAAGGAAGTATTGGCCAAAGTGGGACCTTCTGGAAGACCCATTCATCACACGAATCTTAAGGAATAGATATACCATCCAGTGAACACGACGCCACCGCTCCACTCTACCTCCCGCAGATACATTACGCAGAAACCCTACACCCCAAGCTCACAGATGCGATGGAGTCACTTCTATCCAAAGAAGCAATAAACGTCAAGAGGCACTCGACCCAGGGTTCTGCTCCCCAATTTTCTTGGTTCCCCAAAACAATTTATCAGAAAAGTCCAGACTAATATGAAGAAGTTCAACAATGATTACATATTGAGGACAGAGAGGTTCAAAATTCTCCACCTTCTACTGCTGAAGCAGATAAGACAGGACAACTTTCTGACAAGCATGGATTTAAGGGATGCATATCTGCATATGCCAATCAACCCAGGGTCCAGGAAGTATCTACGATTCCTGTTCAACCATCAAAAATACCAGTGGAGGGTTCTACAGTTTGGCAATTTCAAGGCCCGTGCTTATTCACATGGGTAACCAAGCTCCACCGTGAGCTTCCTGCACAACAGGGTAGTTTGATGCACCTTTTCCCTAGACAATGGCATTAAATCACTTCAACAAGCCGTTATACTCAAACGGCAGTTGAATTACATGCTACGATTGCTGCCCAACGTCATCCCAATCACTCACGAAGATGGGCAGACTGCAGCTACGACCCATCCAGAGGTTTCTAGCCTGACTGCTGGTCCAGCAGGACTTCAGACCACAACTACCACATCACCTACTACAGTATCTCCAGTGGTGGGCGAGGAAATCAAAGGTTTGTGCAAGGACCTTCTGGGCGTGCCAAGCTTCAACCTGCATCTGTACGTAGATGCGTCTCTACAGTATTGGGGAGCACCTCGACACAGATGTAACCTCAGGGCTGTGGTCTCCAGAAGAGAACTACTTCACATCAATCACCGAGGTTAGGCAGTTATCAGAGCCATTAGCCACTGGGCCCCTCGACTGTCCAATCAGTCATTGAAGACCAGGACAGCTAACTCACCGAGCTAGCAGGCAATCTGACTCTAAAACTTCCAGATTGGTCAAACCTCCTCACTTATCCTCACATGAATCAGAAGCACCAAAATCTGAGTGTCTTCGATCTGCACGCATGGAGAATATGAAGAAGAACTTGATCAGGCGCGGCTGTTCCAGCAGAGCAGAAGTCTCCCGGTCTCTATGCAGATCTACCAGAAGCCTGTATGATGATAAGTCGAAGAGTCTTGACCAATTTGACAGAAGTAAGGGGATTCCAGCAGATATACAACCTCAAAACTTCAAAGAATCTCAAGACTGGGGGCAATCTTGGAGGTGATGCAGGCAGAGGTCAGGGCCCTGATGGAGTCAGCGGTGAGGTTGGTGTCAAGGGGGGTTTCTAATTCAGAGATGCAAACATAACTAAACATGACTTGCTCATCTTCTTCTTCTTTGATCAACCATACATGTGTTGATTGTATAAACATGACTTGCTCATCTTCTTCTTTGATCAACCATACATGTGTTGATTGTATAAACATGACTTGCTCATCTTCTTCTTTGATCCACGATACATGTGTTGATTGTATAAACATGACTTGCTCATCTTCTTCTTTGATCAACCATACATGTGTTGATTGTATAAACATGACTTGCTCATCTTCTTCTTTGATCAACCATACATGTGTTGATTGTATAAACATGACTTGCTCATCTTCTTCTTTGATCAACCATACATGTGTTGATTGTATAAACATGACTTGCTCATCTTCTTCTTTGATCAACCATACATGTGTTGATTGTATAAACATGACTTGCTCATCTTCTTCTTTGATCAACCATACATGTTTTGAGTGTATAAACATGACTTGCTCATCTTCTTCTTTGATCAACCATACATGTGTTGATTGTATAAACATGACTTGCTCATCTTCTTCTTTGATCAACCATACATGTTTTGAGTGTATAAACATGACTTGCTCATCTTCTTCTTTGATCAACCATACATGTTTTGATCGTATAAACATGACTTGCTCATCTTCTTCTTTGATCAACCATACATGTTTTGAGTGTATAAACATGACTTGCTCATCTTCTTCTTTGATCAACCATACATGTTTTGAGTGTATAAACATGACTTGCTCATCTTCTTCTTTGATCAACCATACATGTGTTGATTGTATAAACATGACTTGCTCATCTTCTTCTTTGATCAACCATACATGTTTTGAGTGTATAAACATGACTTGCTCATCTTCTTCTTTGATCAACCATACATGTGTTGATTGTATAAACATGACTTGCTCATCTTCTTCTTTGATCAACCATACATGTGTTGATTGTATAAACATGACTTGCTCATCTTCTTCTTTGATCAACCATACATGTGTTGATTGTATAAACATGACTTGCTCATCTTCTTCTTTGATCAACCATACATGTTTTGAGTGTATAAACATGACTTGCTCATCTTCTTCTTTGATCAACCATACATGTTTTGAGTGTATAAACATGACTTGCTCATCTTCTTCTTTGATCAACCATACATGTTTTGAGTGTATAAACATGACTTGCTCATCTTCTTCTTTGATCAACCATACATGTGTTGATTGTATAAACATGACTTGCTCATCTTCTTCTTTGATCAACCATACATGTGTTGATTGTATAAACATGACTTGCTCATCTTCTTCTTTGATCAACCATACATGTGTTGATTGTATAAACATGACTTGCTCATCTTCTTCTTTGATCAACCATACATGTGTTGATTGTATAAACATGACTTGCTCATCTTCTTCTTTGATCAACCATACATGTTTTGAGTGTATAAACATGACTTGCTCATCTTCTTCTTTGATCAACCATACATGTGTTGATTGTATAAACATGACTTGCTCATCTTCTTCTTTGATCAACCATACATGTTTTGATTGTATAAACGTGACTTGCTCATCTTCTTCTTTGATCAACCATACATGTTTTGAGTGTATAAACATGACTTGCTCATCTTCTTCTTTGATCAACCATACATGTGTTGATTGTATAAACATGACTTGCTCATCTTCTTCTTTGATCAACCATACATGTTTTGAGTGTATAAACATGACTTGCTCATCTTCTTCTTTGATCAACCATACATGTTTTGAGTGTATAAACATAAGATGTTCATCTCATCTTATTCTGTTTTTGCAATGTTGTATACTAGTATATAGAAACCTCTGCAAGTTTCACACTCTCTCATTCATTAACAATGACCAATGTTTTTTTTCCTAGTTTTATTAATCTAGCTTCCACCTACCCCGTTGGTGACATTGGCTACAGCTAGAAGCCGACGTAAAACCCTAAATCATCATCATCATCATCATCATCATCATCATCATCACACTCAGCGGTTTCAGAATGGACCGAAGAAGATAATGCCCCAGTCACATCCCAAAATTTACCAGTTCATCAAGGAAATCAAGAAGATTGAGACAGCAGATAAACGGTCTAGATGACAGACAGCTTTTGGTGGTGCGGTGAAACGTCGTGCATGTATTGACAGGGACAGAGATGCACGAATTGAGAGACTAAAGCTACAACTGGCAACTGGACGAAAAACTGTGATGCAGTTTCTAGATGCAGTTGGACATTTAGTGAAATTACAGTAATTGTTCTGTGACTGATGATAATGTATCACTGATGATGGTGGTGTTGGTGATTAACTTATGTGACTGATCATTGTGATGATATTGGTATTTTAACTTGTTGAATATATGACCTGTTTAGAGAATAACCAACAAGGTACGAGTGATTACGGGAAATATGCCTGAGTTGCCTTGGCGAGGCACTGAACATTATTTTAACGAGGGCATATTTCCCGTAATCACTCGTACCGAGTTGGTTATTCTATTTATTACCCATAATGTAATTTAAAAAGAAGAACCACAAATTAAAAACCACCCGGAGACAGACTCTAAACAGCTGATTCATATTCATGCACGTATTAAACCTAACTTCTCCAGTGGTAATAACATAACTACGCTATGGAAAATAGTACCTCGTAAAATCGCTTTAAAATACAACAAAAATATTATGTCTGGAATAATTAATTAACATTTGTTGATATGATAAAAATTATCTTTTAAATATATCATTGAACATAATAACAGCTAAATATTTCTTTGATCAATCAATGTGACTGAACATCATTCATTCACGACTGACGTGTGTCTAGTGACGGGTGACGTGTGTCTAGTGACGGGTGACGTGTGTCTAGTGACGGGTGACGTGTGTCTAGTGACAACTGACGTGTGTCTAGTGACGGCTGACGTGTGTCTAGTGACGGGTGACGGTGTAGTGTTGAAATACACTTTGGCAAAAACCTGTCAATTTTTGGGAAAGTCAACAGTTAAGTGTTGGAAAATCTAAAAGACAACCATCCCACGAATACATCTAGAAAAAAATTTCTGTCAAGAAACTCAACAAGTTTGAAGATAAAACAACATTTTGTTGTGTGGAAGGCATGTTACAGTCACGTCATTGGTGCCAGTAGAGTACAACAGTTCCCAGTAGGATAACTCTAGTTGGAATCCGACTCAATGGGAAGAATACGCCTCTTTGGAGCAGATTGTCGACTGACAGAGGAGTCATTCGGAGATGTTGAAGTGGAATACACCACAATAAATTTGACCTAAGAATAGTGTTTGTACATAATGAAGAATTACGGCATGCGACAAAGACTGTGACGTCATAGCAGCAGCCTGAGACAGAGGATGAGTGGACAGAGCAGTGGAGTTACAAGGGTTTGAAACCAATTTATTGATGGACTGGTGTTCTTTCTCATTAATTGAAGAGTAACTGTTTATTCATTGAACAATTTTGTGCCACGAAATTTGCATGATTTGATGTGCTGGTACACCATTGTCAGAGAGGGTCTGGATGAGACGTTTTCGGGCCTTGATCGGGGGTTAGCCTAATGGCGGCCATGTTTGTTTACAAACAATGCAAACGATTGTGTGTTTTTTTAGGGTTTTTTATTTTAAAAAGACTACAATTTATAACGCAATTTTATTGAAAAATAATAATGTCTAATAAAAAGAGTATTCATATCATTTAACCTCGGAATGTTGAGTACAGCACGTTCTAATTATCAATGAAACGGTAAAAGTTGTCAATGAACTTTGATCATGAAAAGTAGTTCCATCAACCAAACATATTTCTTCTCTGCTTAGCTGACCAATCAACGTTGAGAATGACTGAAAAGCACATGTGCGATTATCACAAAAATAATCACCTGTGTATCCTAGCCCGTATGGGTAATAATAAAGTATAAATCATCATTGCAAGAGTTTATTTTCATTCATGGAAGAATACCTCATTAGTGGAAGAGTCTACTTTTCTAAAGGTATAACAGCATTTATGTGATGTGCAGTCAACCCTAAATTTGATTTGATAAGGGTGTAGGCGAAATGAGGTCAGGCCGTGCCAAGAGGATTGATTAGTGTATTGGATTATGGGTCCTTGATTGAACTGCTAATACCCATGTCGGTCTAGACAGTGTTAATTACAGGAAAAATTGCTTTGTTGGGACCGGAAATTGTGCTGGAATACGGAATAGACAGGTGCCGGATTAGACAATGTTGTAATGATCATAATATCGTTGTAAAATGGCAGGGCCAAAATTTTCTGCCGGTTTTGACAGTGTGCTGGATTAGATAGGTGCCGGTGTTGGCAGGTTTAACTGTAGTTAGCATCTTTCTGTTAATATATTTGATGACGAAAATATCGTCAATTATGTCCCGTATCTTCCATTGTTACGGGGTAGGTTTATGTTTCAATCTCCTAGTGAAACAACTAGGGAAAGCGTTCAGATCCACATGAATGATGTTAATGACAGGGTTTGTCATTCTGATATTTAGCCTCTGTATTTTTGTTAATATGAAAAGCCATTTATTATCTCAACTATTCTTGTGCATAATGAGGAAATAAAGGAAATGAGGATAATAATAATAAATGAGGAACTGATAAAGTTCAGTTCATTGTTTTTTTAACTGTGGGTGTGCTTGTAAAATTGTCGACTCTCAGTGAATAATATAGAATAATATATATTCCTTATCTTGAGTTACTTTGGCACATATCATTTGTAAAACAAAATAAACAGATCCATCATTGTGCATACTTTTTTCACAGTATGTTGTCGCAATTAATTGTCTGAATTTGCAAAACAACATGAAAACATTACCATACCAATATTATTCAGAAATGTTTATGATTATAATAAACATGGGGAATCAAATGATCTGAATACAAACATACCCACCAATATACTGCTCAATACAATGAATTAGACACAGTATTTTACTAAACTGAGTATATAAAAATACACAGTATGATCAGTATACTTTACATTACCATATTCTTATATTTCAAGAAGAAGTTTTTAGACAGATGTACATTTCACTATTTGTGATTTTCATCTTGAATACTGTAGTTTATATGGCTTGAAGCCAGTATCAGAGTATACATTTGCTATATATTTATTATGGGAGGGAAAATGATTGAACTGATTGAACCGGCTGTGATCTGAGCGTGGCGGAAACACCCGAGAGCCCCTGCACATGCAGCAGTCGAGCAAGACCCAGTCTCTCACCGGCCGGCGGGACAGTGAGTGCATCATGGCCGAGAGCTTCACCCAGTGGCTACAAAGTAAGGGTTTTAATAATAAGACAATCGACATTCTGCTGTATGAAGAGTTTGACTCACCACAAAAACTCGGGCAACTTACTGCTACAGATATTTCAGAACTCGGCCTCAAAATGGCACAGAGAAAACTTTTAGAAAGACTTGTTGACGAAACCAAATATCAAAATCTGCAAAACCCTGTGGTCGCGGACCATGCAACTACCAGTTCCCTAGCTGCTAACACAGAGCAGATATCGCTACTAGACGCCCTTAGCTCTGTCCTGCTCACAGACCTGCTCCACACACAGCAAGATACCGGTTTGGCTACTCGGGACGTGTGAACATCAGGTGAGAAGCCACTGTTCATAGCAGACTTTGTGACTAGACCAAAAACTGTAAATTGTGAAAACAAAGAAACTGTAAATCTACCAGAAGCTTCTCAGCTCATTGTAAGGAAAGGAAATTCAAAACTAAAGCCTGAAGAACTTTCAGTGCCCCAGTGGATATTTTCTAATGCTAGAATTCTATCCAAACTTCTCAACGAGAGTAAACTGGACTCACAGGGGTTAATCGAATATTTAAGAGAATACAGAGTGCGTTGGAGACTATCTTCAGAGTCACACAGTGTCTTCAGTCATGATGTTCGACCACATGCATAGGAAAGCACAGGCAGAGAAACACAGTAGATGGTCTGATATCAACTTTCACGCAGTCTTCTACTACCTGGATAAAAGGGATCACAGGGATAAACAAGAGTCATCAGAAGATGACATATCCCCCCGGCCCCCACATCTTTGAAAGAACAAATCATCTGACAGTTACTTAAAGTCCAGCTTGATTTTAGACTAAGTGCAAATCGTTTCCATGGAAATCATGAAAAAATAAATGACAAAAATCTGCAAATAGCAAAAGGCACCACTTTGGGATCTGCCTCACATATCTGCCAAGTTTTGCTGAAAGATATTAAGAAGTTTTCGCGTTGTGCTCCGGAAACAAAACCCATCCCTTCCTTTTTGAGACTAAGTTCGAATCATTTCCATGGAAACCGAGAAAATAATAAATCACAAATATCTGCAAATAGCAAAAGGCACCACTTCAAGATCTGCCTCACATATCTGCCAAGTTTTGCTGAAAGATATAGAGAGGTTTTTGAGTTGTGCTCCGGAAACGAAGCCCACCCCTCACTTTTGGGATTAAGTCCGAATCGTTTCCATGGAAACCGGGAAAAATAAAAATGCCAAAAATCTGCAAATAGCAAAAGGCACAACTTTAGGATCTCTTTGATACATCTACCAAGTTTTGTTGAAAAATATTATACGGTTTTTGAGTTGTGCTCCGGAAACGAAAGCAATCCTTACTTTTTGAGACTAAGTCCAAAATGTTTCCATGGAAACCAAGAAAAATAAAAATGCCAAAAATCTGCAAATAGCAAAAGGCACCACTTAAGGTTCTGTTTCATTCATCTACCATGTTTTGTTGAAAAATATTGAACGGTTCCTGAGTTATGCTCCGGAAACGAAGCCCACCCCTCACTTTTGGGACTAAGTCCGAATCGTTTCCATGGAAACCGGGAAAAATTAAAATGCCCAAAATCTGCAAATAGCAAAAGGCAAGACTTAAGGTTCTGTTTGATATATCTACCAAGTCTTGTTGAAAAATATTGAACGGTTCTTGAGTTATGCTCCGGAAACGAAGCCCACCCCTCACTTTTGGGACTAAGTCCGAATCGTTTCCATGGAAACCGGGAAAAATAAAAATGCCAAAAATCTGCAAATAGCAAAAGGCACAACTTTAGGATCTGTTTGATATATCTACCAAGTTTTGTTGAAAAATATTGAATGGTTCTTGAGTTATGCTCCGGAAACGAAAGCAATCCTTACTTTTTGAGACTAAGTTCAAAATGTTTTTATGGAAACCGGGAAAAATAAAAATGCCAAAAATCGGCAAATAGCAAAAGGCACCACTTAAGGTTCTGTTTCATAGATCTACCAAGTTTTGTTGAAAAATATTGAACAGTTCCTGAGTTATGCTCCGGAAACGAAGCCCACCCCTCACTTTTGGGACTAAGTCCGAATCGTTTCCATGGAAACCGGGAAAAATAAAAATGCCAAAAACTGTGAATAGCAAAAGGCACCACTCTAGGATCTGTTTGATATATCTACCAAGTTTTGTTGAAAAATACTGAACGGTTTTTGAGTTATGCTCCGGAAACGAAGCCCACCCTTCTTTAAGACTAAGTCCAAAACGTTTCCATGGAAACCGAGAAAAATAAAAATGACAATAATCTGTAAATAGCAAAAGGCACCACCTTAGGTTATGTTTGACATATCTACCAATTTTGGTTGAAAAATATCAAACGGTCTTTGAGTTATGCTCCGGAAACAAAATGATTACGGACGGACGGACGGATGGACGGACAGACGGACGAGGCGACGACTATATCCCACTGCATTACATGCCGGTGGGATAAAAAGTAACCAGATTGTCATCTCACAATAGGAGCTCTAACCCAAATGACACCATATGCCTAAACTTTCAAAACCCAAATGGTTGCCGATTCCCACGGTGTAAGTATGCCCATGTGTGTATCCAGCGCCCGTGGTCCTCACCCCCAGTGGAGACACCCGGCCCCCCAGGTGCCAGCCCCAGTCTCAACAACACTGGGCCCAGTACAACAAGCAGTTGCGGGAAACTCCTACAGCCACAACCAGCCACGTCACATGTGAGTTTCTATCCTAACCCTCTTACAGAGTACCTTCATGTATGGCAACAGGAATTAGCAGATGATTACAATAAACACCTTATTTTAGATGGAATCGCCAGTGGTTTCAGGATAACAAATAAAAGTGCTGTCTTGGAAAACGTAATATGCCAAACTCAAAATCAGCTTCCGACAATCATGTTAAAATTGAAAAGAAAATCATGAATGAAGAGGCGTTACATTAAAACTAACATTAAACCAACAGTAGTAGAGGGAATGATTGTACGGGACCAGGTCCAACAAAAGCCTCTGCAAAGCCTTATTCCCCAAATAAGGCTTTGGTCGGACCCTTAGCTCTTGCTACCATTACCCCTACTATAGAAAAGTTTGGGACGCTAGCGGGATACGAACTCCCGCGGTTGAAGTGTGTGGGATTGCGTATAACGTGCCGCTATGACATAGAAAGATAGAAAGGTTCTAAAAAGTAGTAAAATGTCCCGGCAGCCACAATTCCCCAAGGGTGAAATCGAAAGATGATGTTGCGCTTCCTCCCCTTGGGAATTGTGCCGGCTGCCTTTCTCTCACCATGAGAGTGCCCCTCTCAGCTAAGTGCTTTCAGCGACCCAACTGATATGATCTTGATTCCTTACCAAACACCTCACATCACACAAAGTTGCAAGGAATCTCCTGAGGCAACGGCGGGATACGAACCCACATGTATAGCTCGCGCCAAATTATACATAATGGGCCGCACCACTCAACCGATTGAGCTACCGGGGACATAGCTGAATCATCTCGGTTTAACGGGTCTATCCTGAACTAGCACTTTCCTGATCACGTGACACTGTGCGGTAACACTGTGCCGCACGGTACGATCAATAATTCTTCTCTTACAAACCCTCTGCCCGCCCATCCCTCAAGTAGTACAAGTTAGGCTCGCCTGCTTTAATGTCCACTTTATCTATGTTGTAAGTTTTGACTGACCATATAGGATCGGTGGCTCGCTACGGCTATCACCCTCGTGTTCCCCGGCTGGTATAGATACCTCACTAGGACCCTGTCTGGTATCTGTTTCTCCTTCCCACGCAAAGGAGCGCCGACTGTGCAACTATTGATTTTAGTTTGATAGCGTCTGCCGCTTTTTACCGGTGAGACGGGTGACTTCATGGTTGATTGCCGACACCACCTTAGGTAACCTCGCGGACCCATTCAGTCGATCGCTTCCCCGGGTGGCCATCTCTCGATACTGATGTCCGAATAAGCCAGCCAAAGTCCTATTAAATCTCTCAACTATGGCTTGGCTCGCGATGGGCTCCGCCCGTGCCATGCCTGACCTTTGTATCGCGGTTTGGCTAGCAGTTGTGACACGGCACCCATGAACTCCCCGCCCTGGGTCAACTTGCAGCTCTGTTGGCCACGCCAGCGGACTGGCGTTTGTATATACGCTCAATCCTCTGGCTACCTGGACCGAATCTTTCGTGGTCAAGGGTTTGGCTTCCTTGTAGCGACTGGCTACATCCACGACTGTTAAGGCATACTTGTACCTTTTATCGTGGGGTAGGAACAGTAGGTCTGCCTGGTGAACGCCTATTAGGTATGTAAATACCGAACTTCCTTCTAGGCACGAGCGTGGTGGTGGCAAATAGATCTGCCACAGGGCTTGTTTTTCAAGCCACGCTTTGGCTTCCTCCAGCGGTACTCGCGCCATTTTAGCCAGCTTATCTACAGCGCTTAGCTCCTTTCCAGTACCCACGCGGGCTATAGTAAATAGCCTCAAACTTTTCTGGTTCCGTGACATGTCTTGGTTCAATTTTTCATGCCCGTACGCTGGCGCGTGTTTATCCCATCAATAGCTATCCAACGCTTAGTATCCATAGGCTTACAGGGACGCCTTTGTTTATAGTCAGTCCAGTATATCCTATGGCCATCACTTCTAAGTGTGTTCATTTTATGTCTAAAGGTGCGGTCTTGAACAGGGCTTCCTTTGAATCTGGCGTGTTTGATGTGTTGTTTAACCACGCACTTCTTAACACCCTTAGCCTTCCGGATCTCACTATTGTCGGCTTTCAGTATGGAGTACATCTTAGGCCTCAACCCTATGTATTTCGGCTATGGGCGTGCCAGCACACTCGCCCTCTTCATCTTACCTAGGACCTTTTTATTCACCGTGCTGTGTATGGTATGGTCCTTGGGGTAGTTGCTGGTGTCGCATAAATCGAGGTGTTTTTTCATGTCCTCGTTACACGCCCTCGGTTCGAATCTCCATCAGCAGGGAATCCGTGTCAGTGTACAGCACTTCACACCTGTCATCGTACTGTTTCTTAAGCTCGTTGTAGTAAAAGTCGCACATCAGGTGTTTGGATAAATCGAGGATGCTCATCCCCACGTAAACAGGCCGGTTGAATTTTTATGTGGCTTTTCTTCATGTGTAGGGCAACTAGGTCATCGGTGAATATCTTGCTACGGTTGAATGCCGGACTGGCTATCAGTCTCCTGAGCTTGTCTTCCTCATTCGACCGAACCAGCTTCACGGTCACGCCGTTTCCTCAGGTTCTCCATAGTCTTACCAAAACAATCGAAGTTGTTCATGAGCTTGTAGAGGTTTTTCTCAAAGTCACTGGTGGCAAGCTTTCGGAGGTCTGTGTTCATTCTGATGTAGGGTTCCATCCATGGGCTCTGGTCGAACATGAGCACCCTATGTATTTTGGTCAGCCTCATACCCAGCGACAGGTACAGCTGTAGGTTGCGATAGTGAACGATGTACTTGGTCTTATTCATTAAGTTAGGCACGAAGTTTTTCAACGTTCTGCCACCCGCCCACCTAACAAGTTATGTTGGTACTCAGACATCCAGTCTGGGTTAACCCTCATACGCTCGGGGCCAGGGGTAGCTGTTGTGTGATGTGTGTAATACCTTGGGGTATTCTAAGTCAACCTCGAGGATATAACCTTTGTTTGAATCTGGTGCGATGCTCATAACATCGACCTCCTGTGGCACCCATTCGAATCCCCCTGTGGGTAGATACTGGCTCATAGCCCAGCCGCACACAGGTTGT
Source organism: Haliotis rubra (assembly GCF_003918875.1). NCBI lineage: Eukaryota > Metazoa > Mollusca > Gastropoda > Lepetellida > Haliotidae > Haliotis > Haliotis rubra. Next base: position 228,839 of record NW_025767685.1, read on the forward strand.
TGGCGCCGAGGTAGAGAATGTGATTGGTTGGCTTGCTAGGGTCGTGAACCCTTCACGTATTGATTATTTGCTTTTCGCTGCATCGCTTGGTTGCCATGGAGATCCCGCCGCAAGCCTTTCTCAATGAATAGGTGCATGTCATAATCTGTAAGCAATTCCAACTTAACTCCGGTCTTTTAAGCAAGGCATCCCACGACAGACCTGGGCTGGTGTAATACCACGCGGGTCGAAGTTTATACTGCTTGAAACATGTCCGCCTAAACGCCTCAAACACGCCGGCTAACAGCAGTACATCTGTCCTCAAGTACAGGTCGTGATAATCCCCAGGTTCTTACAACCCAGTTTATTCCATACGTTAATCGCGCGGCGCAGTAATCGCCTTGGGATATTTCCGAGTCGGTCAGATTGCTGTAAAATTCTCTGATGGGAGGTAGTCTGGTCTCGGGCGAACTTGGGCCAACTATCCATGTACTCATAGGGGTACACACCCTTCCTCATAAGCAGGGGTCTAGTCTCGGCGTCTGTGTATCGGTCGGTGATAGGGAAGGTATCGCTGGTCTTAACCAGACTGTCTAATGAAGACAATAGAAATTGTACTGAATCTATAAACCTAAGGCAGTTTAAGCTGAAGGAGATGTATCTCTCCATGTTGTTGGGGATGCACGTTATATTACCATCGATTTTCGCGATGGCCTGCATGATCAAATGAGAGTCGTACCCTCTCAAGTTGTGAAAGACAACGGGATGTTTATTATCTTAGGGTTGATTCTAAGCTTGAGGTTACACGCTGTGAGCGGCGCTCTATACTTACCGGTTAATGACAGTGATCTCTCAACGGAATCACCATTCAGTGGTGAGTCGCACACGTGACAATTAGTGCTACAGGCGTGAGCTAGTCGGTCGGCTCGGGTCATACGCATGGGAGCGACTCTATACAGTGCATTCCTAATAATTTTTCTTCCTCCTGCAAACACTTTAGAAACCTTTCAGCCGCTGGCCGGGGCCCCTGTACACTACCCGAGCTTTCGCTTTCCGGCCACAACGGCGGACGACCACGTATCCAAACCCACAGGCTTCATGCTCCTGTGTTTTGAGTGTGGTTGGGGTATCCCCAACAACCTTAATAGGTTTGACCAAGGCTTCAAAGTCGGCGATATGATATAAGGCACAGACATTTGGTTCTTGTGGTTGTCGAATTTTAGGATATTGTCACCTTCCTTGGGCATGTCGACTCGTATGGCCGTCTGCCCCACACCTTGGCAATCCTCCCGGTGGGATTCTAATAAATCAGCTCGACTGAAACCCGTAGGCATCGCGACACAAAAGTGTTTTTCCCAACGTGTTTCGACTGGTCGCGGCAACAACCGGCTGAGATGTTTTATCCACGTGTAGTGATACTTTTCACCTCGCTGGATCATGAATATATTGATAACTTGGTGGGGTTCCCCAGTTGGGGTTTCCCCAACGATGGGCTGACCCTGTGTACTATTGTTGTGTTACCTTCGTGCCCAAAGACATTTATAGCTAGATTATTCTGTTTTTCTACTTTAGTGATCTGGGATATGGGGTTGGTTCATCTATACCATCCCAGTTGAGCCCATCATCTTGGGGATAGCTAGAAAGCCTGTCTGAATGAGTGTCAGCTGGAAACAAGGCTGACCTGATAGCTACCCTCAGGCAATCGCCTCCTCTATTCTTGACGTTTACCATGGCCTGTTTTTCCTATAGTAGGGGGCAAGTCTAGGTATGACCCGCTCTGAACGGCATCGAAGTTAGCTATGTCTAGATAGACATTATCGATTTTATCTACAGCCCACCCGACCCCAAGTGTGTGTAGCGTTCTAGGTATTCCCGTGATTCGCTGAAAACTGGTATCGATCGATGCGTCTATGGTCTCTGTATGCGTGACAACCTCTTGCCTACCTCTGAAGTAAGGCTGAACGCACTCAGTGACCCCTCCCCAACTTGCTTATCGAAAGTGACATTTTAACTGTGATCTGAAACTTGATGCTTCCCAGACTGGTTAGTTCCTGATTTATTTTATCAGCTATCAGTGGCTTAATATCTGTAATGTCTATGTTCCTATCAACATGCATGCGCCAGCCTCTTAAATAATTACCTACAGCGCGCTCAGTGGGTATGAACTGTAGGTCAATAGCTCTATTCTGCCGTAACAGTTCTACAAGCTGTGGTTTTGTCATACGGGAATACCCACCTAACCCCAAATCACGAACTTCAGCTTTCAATTGTTTTACAGTGGGAGGTTTTGCTACGGGGGCATGTGATAACAATGCGATTAACCCGGCTCTCCCCAGGTTTGAATAACCCGTGAACCCGATCTGTTTTGCTTGAGCTTTTAATTGTTTTACCGTGGGAGGGGCTTGTATGTTAAGTAATCTCAACAATGCTCACAAGTGTAGAGTGTTGCGCCGGCTGGTTGCACCTCAACTGAGCTCTCACATATTGTTCGATTTCATGAGAAAGAGACAAGCTTCAAAGCACATATATGGCAGAGTTGTGTATGAAGATGTTGTGATCACATTGGTGAAAAACAGTTTTTCGAAATATCAACTTTAAGGTAGTTTATTTGTGAAAAAACACACAAAGTTTACAGGCATGACTGGATTTGTGCTATTAACTCAGTCCAAGCTGATTGATCAGTACACACACAGTGTATTGTTCAAGTCAGGCCCAAGCAGCCATCACTGATTGGAGAACAATAGCCATACCTGGATCATCAAGCCTACAGATTATTTCTCAATGGAGCACTTTCTTAGACTGTGTTTGTGTCTACTTTTCATGACATTAATAACATATTTTCCATCACTATGTTTATCTCTCAACAAAGGTAGATCAAATAAAGTTTCAGCAGAAACTTTCCACACTCTGACGAGCCTGAACATCTGCAGTGTGAAGAAAAACACAGGGGTCGGAGAAGCAGAGAAGAATAACAGATGTGTGAACGGGAAAGATAAGATTTTCTCAAACTCTCAAACTTCTAGTATCGCCAGTACTTACAAAACACATGACTTTAATATGTGTTTGATAAATGCCAGATCTGCAAAAACTACCGACCCAACCAATGACAAGGCCATCGCACTCAGAAATCTGGTGCTGGACAACAAACTGGATATTTTAGCAATTACAGAGACATGGCTACGCGATGATGATTCTGATAATCTCGCAGTTGGTAAACTCACCCCTCCAGGGTACAAGTTTGTTCAAGTATCAAGGAAACACAAGCGTGGAGGCGGCGTTGGTATCGATCTACAATGATAAACTTGTTGGTCGCAAACTGAAAGCTGCCAATCTCCATACATGTACTTCATTTGAACTTATACCATTACAATTTACATGTGACAACCAATGTTTCAACATCATTGTGTTGTACAGACCGCCAAAACCTGGTACTTTCTTTGATGACTTTAGTGCACTTCTTGATTCTCTGACGACAACACCGGTAAGCTCTTAATATGTGGGGACTTTAATTACCACATTGACAAGACAAATGACAGAGATGCACAGAAGCTGCTCAATATTCTGGAAGCTCATGGCCTAACTCAAGTCATACATGAGCCAACTCACGTTCAGGGACATATTCTAGACCTGGTGATTGTGCGTGAGAATGAACTGAAGGTCAGTAACGTAAGATTTGATCATTCTGTAAGATCTGATCACTACAGTGTCTTGTTCAATGTCAACATCTCAGTTGAAAGACGAACCAGAAAGAAAATCTCATTTCGCAAGTGGAAGGACATTGATCTTCAAGAGTTTCAGCTAGATATGACAACAGCTATTTCTAGCTCTTCAGATCTCACCGCCAGTGAATATGTTACTCTGTATGACACTCAGCTCAGGAAACTTGCTGACCATCATGCTCCATTGAAGTCCTGTACTGTAACTCTTCATCCAGAATCACCCTGGTATAATGACGACATTCGATCAGCTAAACGCTTGAGGCGAAAACTCGAGAAACAGTTTAGACACACCAAGTTAGCCATTCATAAGCAGATGCATGACAACCAGAGACATCATGTTGACTCTCTTATGGAGACAGCCAAGTCAAGCTATTACAAAGCTGCACTGCAGGATGTGGATGGACAGAAGGAAGTGTTCAGGATAGCTAACAGGCTTCTGTTTAAGGATAATTCCCTGACTCTGCCATCTCATTCATCCCTTGATCAATTAGTTGACAAGTTCTCAGACTTCTTTTCTCAGAAGATTTCCACAATCAGAGACTCACTTTCACATGATGACCTTCCACACATTGAGCCCCAATCAATAGCTGCTTTTCCATGCCTATCCCATTTCCAACCAGCAACAGAAGCAGAGATTGTGAAACTTGTTTCTAAGTCACCGAATTTAAGTCATGTATTCTTGACCCTATACCTACATGGCTTCTCAAGAACTCTCTAGATACCTTTGCCCCTATATTGACCTCTGTTGTCAATAAATCTCTCCAGGAAGGTATGATGCCGGATACATTGAAAAATGGAGTTGTCACTCCACTCCTGAAAAAGAAAGGTTTAGATCAAGAGCTTTTAAAAATTATCGGCCAGTCACAAATTTACCATTCACCTCAAAATTGATTGAGCGTGTGGTCACAACAAGACTCAAGGAACACATGACCTTAAATGGGTGTTTCAAGTCATGCAATCAGCATACCGAATTTCCACTCCACGAAACCGCGACTCGTTAAAGTGCACAATGACATACTGAGAGCCGTGAGACAAAGATGGTGCTGCAGTATTGGTTCTACTTGATTTGAGTAGTGCCTTCGATACTATCGACCATACTATTCTGATGCATACACTTGAGACCAGGATGGGTATTAGAGGAACTGCTCTTCAGTGGTTTGAGTCCTACATAGCAGGTAGACATCAGTCGGTGATCATTGATGGTCACATCTCCAGTCCTAAGGATCTTGCTTGGCGCGGCCTCAGGGATCGGTTCTTGGACCTCTACTTTTCACTATTTATACTTCTCCTCTAGGTGATATCGTCAGATCCTTCAACCTTGGACTGCATTTATATGCTGACGACACTCAAATTTACATATCATTCAAACCCTTACTTTCCTCATCAGCTGTGTCTTCATTTCTCACCATTGAAGAGTGTGTTAGCTGCATCAAAATCTGGATGTCGTCACACTACCTCAAACTGAATGATGATAAAACTGAACTCATAGTTTTCCACCCTAAGCCGCCTCCAACCCAGTATCTCTCTTCCTAAATTCAGCATCGGTCAGTGTGAGATTCAGCCAAACCATGAGGTGCGAAACTTGGGAGTTATTTTTGATTCTTCACTGTCCATGGAGCCACACATCAATAACATCTGTCGAAGGGGCGTACTACCACATTCGTAACATCGGCATGATTCGACGATACCTGGACGCCAAGACTACAGCATCTCTTGTTCAGGCATATGTAACATCTCGTCTTGACTACTGTAATGCGCTTCTTGCTGGCCTCCCAAACAATCTTATACACAAGCTTCAGAAGGTGCAGAATACTGCAGCCAGAGTGGTCTCTCTGTCAAAGAAATCGGACCACATTACTCCTGTTCTTCACTCACTTCATTGGCTTCCCGTCCACTACCGCGATAAAATATAAAACTCTACTCCTTGTTTTTAAAAGTTTACATGGTCTAGCTCCTCAGTACCTCTGTGATCTGTTCCACCGTTATACTGCTGTACGTTCTCTCCGATCAAATGACCAGTGTCTTTTGACAATTCCTGTGACTAGGACAAAACATATGGTGACAGGTCACTTGAGATGGCTGGGCCTCATCTCTGAACAATCTTCCATCTCACCTCAGAACACAACCAGATTTAGCTGTTTTTAAATCAAATCTGAAGACATGTCTCTTTGGTGAAGCATTTGAACTATATGTGATATCTTGACCATCTTAGAGCCAGAGCCTTTGAGCCGATTTCACGGATATTGGCTATATAAAGTATTTGTATGTATGTATGTATGTAGTACCCCTGAGCGCATTTTCTACCACAGTGTGGGTTTATTCAGTGGTTCATGTTTAGCACTTATTGTTTACCATTGTTAATAAGTAGTATTCTTTACCCAGCTGCAGTTCACGGTCCATTTGCCCTTGGATGACATCGTGGAATGTTTGAGTGGTTGCAACCGTTTACGGCATGGTTTTCTCGCGCCTCGAGTTGTTCGGCATGGTTTTCCTGAGTTCTTCGTTAATGTAATGATTTGGAGGCGTTTTTTAGCGTACTCAGCCTGTGCTGTTTGTAATTTCTCAATAGCGAGATCGTGCCGCTTCCTTTCTTCCTGTATTTCAGCCGCGTGTGACTCTCGTAGTTTCGAGAAGAGGAAATTACTCCCGGAAAATGCTAGGGCATTTACTAACGCCCCACCAACCATCATGGCAATCGTAGCCATCCTATATTTACTTCATAATATTTTCAGGTAGTATCCCTTGTTTTACTAGGATGTCTTTTGTAGCCATCGCCATACCAAGGTTCATTATGAGCATACCCATATCCTGCAGGTTGAAATCTAGCTTGATAGTCGGTTGTTTAAGCACCATTTTAGTCAACCGAGCGTATCCTACGGCTAGACTGGCGACCACTGTGGCGTGGTATGCGTCGTTGACGAACGTTTTCCCCTCAGACATTATGTATATGATATAAAAATATTAAATTATAACATGATATGCGGGTTGACCTCTAATTGTGGGGGAGGGTTTCCCTCCCTGGGATCCCTCCCTGTGATTCCTGCGTGTATATAACCACGCGAGATAGCCACGGCAGCAGTTGCGCATACATACAACTAACAAGAGTCGCCCGGTGAGTCACCCTGATAATTTTATGTTGGTTACACCACCGTTTTTACCGGCAGCTACTCTCTTAGGATTCTTCTGCCTGGTTACTGTGGGAGGGTCACCTCCCTGGAGGTTTCCTCCAGTTGTTGTGAAGGGGTCTCCTCCTGAAGGGGTCTCCTCCCTGGGGTCCCCTCCTTGGGGTCTCCTGTGCAGCATCCATCTATACTATTATTATTATTTTTCCTCTCAAATTGACAATGCTTTGCTGTAATAATCGCCGCCGTCACTGGGGCTAACAACATACCATATTTGTGGTACAGCTCGCAGCTAATAGAGCTCAAGGCGTGTTCGATAAAGGGTCTTTCTCGAGGTCTTCCCACAGGTAAAGGCGTTCCTGGGGATGGGAAGAAAGTATGACGCAGTACCAGTGTATATCTGGGTCATAGCCGATCCTATTGTTTTTGTCATTTCTGCACCTAGTCTAGCCTCGTATCTAGCTAGCGTACAGTTTATCGATTTCTTCGGCTGACATTTTGTGAATTTTATCTGGAGTGTACTCCCCAAAGTAATGTTTGGCTTTGCCGCCAACAGCCAACGCCACCAGTTTCTCTCGCTTATCATCGTCCACCTGTGGTGCTTGGGGTACCAACAATTGTTCGAGCAGTTCATCACACTCCATCTTATAATGTAACAAGTAAGTTTTAGTTTTAACAATATAATACCCGATGCAGGCAAAACACAGGGAAATGAAGGTTAAGTTGCACACGACAAACACTTCAAATACCATAGCTATAACTAAATGCTAAGTATTTATACTAAGCATTGCTAAGCTTTGCTTAGCTTTGCTAAGCATTGCTAAGCATTGCTAAGCTAAAACACCCTATAGGCTACTGGTTGATCGGTCTTGAGCACGAGCTTAGCGTGTTTAGTTTCAGCGAGCTGTTTCTTCACCCGTTCCCGTTCTAATTTACTCATCACATCGTTCTCTCTCAAACACTCCTCGAACGAATCCCTGTCCTTGCAGTGAAATAAGGCCACCCATCGCGTCTGCTCCCTTAGGTCTTTCAACACCGAGTTGAACTTCTGCGTCAGTACCCAGACGCTGTGATTTGCGTGTCGGCCAGAGAAGGCCAGGTACGATAGCATGTCTCTCTTTTTTGTTATCTCACGATTAGAGCTGCAGTCATCCAGTATGAACAGCGTAGACTCCCCTTTAAATTTCATATGGTAAGCTTTCAACCAGTCCTGCAGACGTGGTCCCGGGTCGACTCTGTGTACGTCCGGGTCCGTCATCACCCAAGGTCTTTCCGTAATGCGTTTTATTCATGCTCAGAGTAGGGCACATGATAACGATGTGTGGTCGAACACATCCCTGTAGTACCCTCCAACATATCCAACACCAAAAACGGTCTTCCCACAGCCAGTCGCGGGCCCGCAACACTATGGCGCAGTGTGGGTCGCGGGGCAAATCAGTAGATGGCTTGCACGAATCTCCCATTGTCTATATTAAGTTGCGCGTCCATAATAACGTACAGATATAATTTCAACTTGCCAGCGGGTTGAGCCTTCTTGGTAATCTGGATAGTAATCCCTTCGCTGCCATTGTCTATGCGTCCGCTACCGATGCAGTTTATCGTCATCCGTGGATCGCATGTCCAACCACAGGGCGTACTTGGTGGCCAGGTATTCACCGATTTGCACGGAGGATAGGTCCAGGTCCTTGGTTATGTATGGGTGTTGTTTGATGACTGGTAGCTTTTTTATCTCATCCCACTGCTGGTATGGCCTCATACCATGACTGAACAGCTGGTTGGGCACGCCCTCTATGGTCACTTCCACCTTTTCAATCTCGGGGTTGAAAAACTTCTCGCTGTCCCTCCGGAACGGCTCGTAATCCTCCACGGGGACGACCAGGATGCCTTTCATCGATCGCGCCGGCACGTTCAGGTTGATATTCCACACAGTGTCGCTCTTATCTCGCACGACTGATCTATGCCTCAGTATGCGGTCGTACAGGATGGCCATCTTCCCAGAGTACTGGCTTCGAACCTGCCTGGCCAGCTCCGGGCTAGTGACCATGTCGAACTCCAGAGAGATGTTGTCTATGGCGTAACTGGCCTCATCACCGTTCGTGTACGCACTACTTTGCTGTAGTCGTTAACGTTAGCTTCGTATTCAAGCCTATCACCCAGCGGCCTGGTAAAACGGGCGTGTCCCGTGAGCAACTTCGAAGTCGGCGGCACGCAGAACCGGTTCCCGTACGCTTGAGCGATGGCCTTTTCACCGTCCGTGATCTTGGATAACTGGTCTGCGCGTGAAGGCATACCCAATCGCATAACCGGTCGATTTGCTGATACCCTGGTACACGTCATTGACGCGTTCTCCTCGCTTTTCCAGAGATCCCCGTAGCAGTGAAACACGTCGCTGTCGTCGATGCTCAGCACCTCGTTACCGCTGATCTTGATGGTGGTTTTCTTGATAATGGCTCGACCTACGTTCCGCACTAGCTCACGCGTTTGTCGTTGTCGGAGGTCAACGTGATGTTGAACGCCAGTCGAACCGTGCCTGGTACAATGAGGTCATTCTCGCCAAGGTTTGGGAATCTAACCAGCAGCGTTTGGTTCTGGTCTATCTTGCTGGGATTGTTGGTGATGGTCACCGACTGGCGACGGCTCTGGCCTAGAGGCTCTCTTGATCTTCTGAAAGGATCTAGTTTTCTACCGTACATTGTTATATAAATGAAATATATAAGTTTTAATACTAAATAATGGCTGAAGGCGGTCATGAAGACATACCTATGGATAATATGTGGGATAATACCCAGGCATTCGAGGATGATGAAACCTCATTCTCGCAAGGCAACGAACTTCGTGCAGCAGGCCGTCAACGGGTTTTATGATGGTTTAAAAGGGGATAAAATTACATTAGAGCCGTTGGGAAGAGACTATTCCAAGTTTTTGTTGATGGTAATGGCACGCTCGCGACTGAGGGGTCGCCGAGATCGATCTAATGAATAAGCGACGAGAGAACCGCTTTGCCTTATCAACACTCGGCAGTCGCCATGGGGGGTGACTTTATCCGCGATGAACTAGGCTTCATAGATTACGGGCGACGGCCTAAAGCCCTTCCCCTTCAAGATCTGCAAGACATCAGGGGCAATACATCGGATCAAGATATGACTGATAACATTGAAAGCTGTTGGCCACATACCATAACAAACCCTTACCCGGGTTCGAATTTACCTTCGGGAACTACGGGGCTGGACAAGGCCATGCAAACCATTCGCGGACATCTCGTGAACAACACGGCCAAACTGGAATGAAATAGGCGACCACATCGCCCATGAAAAGGTCAAACTCGGTGAAGCGGAGGGCGAGTCTCTGAAAGCCACCATCGAGGAGAATATAAAATTTGGAAGATGAAAGAAAGACCCGCTGGAAACAGCATCCTCCTTCCGAGACCAGCCGATCCCAGGTCAGCCGCGTAACGGGAAACCATTGATCGAGTCCTCTACCAGGACACCACGCTAGCTGACAGGATTCGGATCCTGTTCCGGGAGCAAGGGATCACCATCGCCAGCATTCTGACCGCATTGGGGTTCATCATATCAACCCTGGTAGTGTCATTGAGTGGGGGTACCCCCACACCGGCGGTGGTGGCACACCACCAAGTGGTGGGGTGTCAAAGCCTGGATAAAAACTTCGGGAGGCCCTGGCTAAACTGGCTGGTAAGGCTGCGAAGCCCTGCCTGGCATCCTGGGTAGCATCGTCTCGTGGTTGTTGGGCTCTGGCTAAAACTGCCACGTGGCTCAGTCAAAACCTGTGGGCAGCCATCGTCGCCGTGGTGGGTCTGGTGTAACGTGAAGCGGCTAAGGAATTTTTAACCAAATAAGTCCCAAAGCTACCCCGCCAACCACCAGGGCTGTTTTACGATCGATGTGCTGTGAACCCACAGTGGGTGACCCCACAGGGGGTGTGTGTTGAATCCTAGGCTCCAGGTGGCGCTACTATACCCGTTTCACCGGTCGTGGGTGGTGGGGACGTGGGGACGTTAACATCGAGGTTGACGCCCAACTTTTGGCCCGCCGTGGCTATGACTATTTCGTTGTTGTAGCCCACCACTTTTTTCACTCTCAGTTGCATATCGCTCGGAGCCATGTACAACCCCACGTCGAAGACGTAGTCGACTTTCGACCTGGCATATTCCAACACGTCTTGGTAGCGTTTGATGGCACTCGGGAGATCAACTGGAGCATTGATAGCATCCTCAACGTTGACAACGAACTGTTTCTGAGCGCCGTAAGCAGTCCCTTACCAAGGATATTGAACGCGTTTGCGCCTGGCGCCAACTAACAGCCCACACGTGCGTTCGAATAGAGTCGTTTAACCTGATTACCCCAGCACGAGTAAACCCTTTCGATGTGTCCAGCATGAACTTTTTCCAGTCATCCGCTGCCCCCTGCTCAAACCTCCAGACTCTGTAATCCTTACTGTTGTCGAAAGCCATGTAACGGTCATCCCACTCGTTGGTTGTGAGGTGATGATACGACTCGTAATCCCATTCTTTCAACTTCGCTGGCTTCCACGAGGGCATATTGTGAACGATGGGGATACCCAACCCATGGTTCGGTCCGGCAAACGCCAATCCGTCTTCGCGGTTTAGTTCAATTCGTTGCAAATACGTTAAGTAGGCCCGTCTATCATTATTGGTTGTTTACTACATTCCACGCCTTTTCCTGTGGGAGCCGGGGCTGATCTCTTTGAGGATACGCCTGACCTGGTAGTACACGTGAAACGTGAACACAGACTGACTCAGCGGACCACGCCGAGTGTCGGTCAATGTCACACCACACCCCGTAGAAGCACCACCACGGCGAAGTTGAGTTGATTCTGCCAGAACTGCATCGGGTTTGTTGAACCAAGCGTGAACTACCTTAGCGTTAGTCACCGAAAACTTATACTTATCAAACACATCTATGAACTGGGCGTTGAAATACAACCCGCAGCGCAATAACGATCTTCATGTGGGGAAATCTACGTCCAGTTTAGGGTAAAACACTCCAGGGGAGTACATTTTAAAACTATTATATAATGAGCATATATACTCTAACATGTACATAACACTTCCAGGAATACTTCCAGGAAGCGGTGAGGCCGTTCAGCTGACGACGCGATCGATAACACGTCGGGTCAACTCGAAGTAGCACTGTGCGATATAACCTACCTACCGCGATGGACTAACATCAACGCTAGCAACAATAAACTGTTCGTAGGTGGTGCTCGCAACCAGATAACTGCCGGCTACTACAGCGTGTGTTCTAAGGTTTAGCGGCGAGGTCTTCAAACCCCTAGGAGCCGAACTCAAGATGAACGACTCAAACGGCACAGTGGTGTTAATCAACAACGGAGAAACTCCTTGAGACTTGGCCGACCATTGGCGAGGACACTTTCGGTATGCAGCCTGATGAGATAAAACCAACGACTACCACCACAGGCACTAAGTTACCCGACCTAGTACCCGTATCGAGCTGTGCATTCATCTCAGCCAGGTTAGCACAACTGACAACATTCAAGGGGTCACCCTTCCACTATACTGAGAGCTGTACCGGTGAAAACGGAGAAATACAACGACGGTAGAACTGAATCGCTTTCACCTCGGCAGTATAAGAGGTTAACCCAGGGCAACATCCCTGAGCTGATAATATCGGTGTTAGATATAAATCATAATCCCGTGAATATAGGATACCTTAGCATAACGCTGCACATAAAATGACCAGCACAAGGTCCCGGAATGAAGTTGAAAAATGCATCAATGTGGGGATCTCCGACCTCGGGGACACACGCGGATTCGACGACTCGGAGTAGATGGTAAATTGTGCGCCTTGCAACTGAAAAACAGCATTTACAAACGCGTTGAAGTCCCCCCGGTGGTACTAGCAACCTAAGTGATATAGTAGATACCACAAGAGCCGCAGTCAACACTAAGTACACCCTTGTCAACACCGGTGATAATTGGATAATATACCCATCGCTCGAGGCAAACTGTTCGACTTAACCGATGTTGAGAGCAACGGACGGCTATCACCAAAATAAGCCATATACACTCGTCTTCACCGATGATGATAAGTGGGTGTTGTTACCCGATAAAGCCGACTGGTTTCTCAATATTAGGCTCGGCTCCCCCACGTGTTCACGGATAATAAAGACAACCACCTAAACAAAGTCGCGGAACAACGGAACCCTGCTCGTGGGCTTACGTCCCGACTCAGAGACGAAGCGTAGTCATCAGCCCACTCGCCAGTATGGCAGCCCACATGCTATCGGGTAAACCGGGATGCAAAACGTGGTATTGCAGTTGGTGTCTGAATTGGCGTGGTCAAGATCCTAGAGAGTCTACCGCTTAACTCAACACTGGTCATCCAAGTCTACCTAGGGGAACCATCGCGAATGATGTCGAAATCGTGAAGGGGTCAAACTCCGTGGGGAAACAACAACAGTATCACGTTTGCAACGTTTACGCATGCGGGTGGGTGTCGACTCCAAAACCAGTCTGCAGGGTGTCACCGTGGATCGTGGAAGACACGATATCACTAACCAAGATCTTCCTACCCGACAACATACACTTCATGGGGTGAAGTGCACCCTGAACTATTATCAGAAAACCAGTTGGAAACTATATCGTAATAGTATTATAGCAATGTCTTGGCTTCATCCCAACACTACACTTAACGATCTAGGGGACACGGAGGGATTCGATCAGCCTGGTGAGGAAGGCACCTTATACATCCTACACTTGAAAGACAACGTGTATAGGAGGGTGTCGTTATCAGATTTTAAAGAGCCTGAATGGTTACTAAACTTAACTCTCACCGCACCTTATATCTCCCTGAAACAAAATAATACTATCTCCGAGATTAGGAACAACGGCATGATTATAGGATCATTCGCTCCGAATCTAGTGTACAAGTCGCATTCAATACCAGACCACTCGGGCAACATGTTAGCTTCCAGTGGGAAGGTGAAGACAGAGATCAAATTACTCAAGACCAAGAAGTCTTTAGAAATGTCGCTGAAAACTACACAATTATCATAGACGCCTATCTCGACATAGACCGTCGCCTGGTAAGTATCTTTACATTATAGATGATATGGTGATACATTGGGAAGACAGGTGTAATAACCAACGTTGTAACATTATTAAGGTACAGGGACACAGACCTTTAGCAAGCCTTGATGGGGTTCGCCTCCTTAATGGAAGTAGAGCTAAGACCCCGCTTTTACACGACGCTAATCTAAGTGTTATCAGCCTTAAGTACATTAATCGAAGGTTAAATAAAACCCAATTAAAATATATTATAGGACTGAGCTATACCCCTAAACTAATACCAGCAAACTACTAGTTGGAAACTATATCATAATAGTATACCCGGATCGGCTATTAACTGAAACCCAATTAAAATATCTTTTGTAATATATATTATAGGCACACAGGATGGGGCTGTACCCAGTCGTAGAGGAAGTAGCGAAGACCCTGGAAACCGTGAGATCGGTTCCGCTTTGAGGCAGTTATGCGATGTAAAACGCCAACTAGAACAAGACCGCGACAAGCCGGAAAGCACTATATAAGAAGTACCATAGAGCTTTCAATGCCGTGGACGGACTGATACTACCCTTATGGTAGCCAGCATGGGCCTAGGGGTGGCAGGTGTTGGGTTGTTAGCTACCATCGTGGCCGCACCTATAGTGATAGGGCTCGAAATAACAGCTGGGGTGACAGGGGTGTTGGGGTGGTGCTTAAGCTTGTATCCCGCAGACTGCATCGTGAAAGCATTGAAGCATAATGAGATCGGGTTCTAGCTGAAGCAAAGCTTAACACCATAAGCGATCTTATTTCCACCGCACTCACTGACAGTAAGATCTCAGAGGAGGAGTTTCGTTTAGTCCTCTCTGAACTCGCAAAAATATCATAGAATGAAACAAGAGATTCGGATCCAAGTCTCGTAAGTCTGCTATAAGCGAGGGACGAAAAAAGTACATAGAACAAGGGGTGAAAAAAGCCCAGCAAGCCTTTATTACGAACACCAAAGAGATCATAGGCGATTCACATTAAACTGTTTCGTCGAGGTAAACATGGCATAGTGGCACAATGATGCAATCCCAGGATACCAACATACTTCAATCATGTCACCGGTAGCTCAGTGGCGCGTACATGTGGAGTTCGTATCCCGCTAGCGTCCCAAACTTTTTTATAGTAGGGGTAATGGTAGCAAGAGCTAAGGGTCCGACCAAAGCCTTATTTGGGGAATAAGGCTTTGCAGAGGCTTTTGTTGGACCTGGTCCCGTACAATCATTCCCTCTACTACTCCAACGATTGTGAGTAGTCTAGCGGCAGTGCCTAAGGTGAAGACGATGTACGCGTTATATATGACTGTAGTCGACCCTACGGGATGTCTGTAAATGAACATGTGACTAAAAAGTCTATAGCTTATGACAGTATCGATAAATCATTCTTACATGTTTGATACAAGACTTCCTTTTGGTTCTGCAAGAAGGCCTGAAATATTCCAGCACATATCGTCTAGTATTACAAGAATGATGAAACGGAGAGGCTTTGATGTCGTTATAGTATATTTGGACGACTTTGCCATTATTAGCACAACTGAAATGCTTTGTCAAGATGCCCTTAACTGCCTTACAAATCTCATAGAAAAACTTGGTCTTAAATCATCTAAACCAATTATGTAGCCCCAACTCCCAAAATGACATTTCTAGGCATAGATATCGACAGTCTGACTGGAATGCTTTCTCTTCCAAAGGACAAACTTTCAGAA
Source organism: Haliotis rubra (assembly GCF_003918875.1). NCBI lineage: Eukaryota > Metazoa > Mollusca > Gastropoda > Lepetellida > Haliotidae > Haliotis > Haliotis rubra. Next base: position 244,454 of record NW_025767685.1, read on the forward strand.
TGAACAGATTGTCTAAATCCCTTTGTGATACCGAAGAAAGCCAAAAAAGGTCCAGTTCCAAAAGTTGATTGGTAAACTTAATTGGGCATGCCGTGCTGTACATGGTGAACGAACGTTTCTAAGACAAATGATAGACTTGTGTAATTCTGTCAAGCATAAACATCACTATGTAAGCTTTAATGCGGAGGCGAAAGCGGATAACAGATGGTGGTGTAATTTCTGTAAGACGTTTAATGGAACTACCTTTGCCCTAAAAGGTGAAGTTGTACCCTATCAGGAATTAGCTACTGATGCATGCAGCGACGGCAAAAATTTATTATGGTCGCCGTATATGGTACCAGTGAGAGTTCTGGTGAAACCCCTTCTAAATGGCATGCTGTTCGTTGTGAGGAATTTGTTCAGCAAAGAGTCCGAAGTCACAAGAAGATAATTACAATTACGTGTACGTCAACATCAAAACACACCTCAGACACTTCCACAAATGGCCATTGCATGGCAGGAAGAGTGGGGAGGAATTCCGCAAGAGTGACTTCGTTGACTTATCCAGTCTGAGCCGCGATGGTGCCGAGCAGTAATTGCTGCCAATGGTGGCCATACAAAGTACTGACTTTGACACCATCTTATGTACTCAAGTAAACAGAAACACAACAGTGAAGGCTGCTGTTGTGTTGGCCAACTCTTCACCTATACACCTGTGAATTTTCACCTTTTTACCACTGAAATTACATGAAATAATAGCTCTTAAACAAACGCAAAATATTCTTAAAAAAATGGGTTATGCGTTTCATTTTTTGAAGAGTGTATTACCATGGCTCCAGATAAGGGCCGTATCGGCATGTACGGAAATAAAATAAGCACGATACGGTAGGAAATAATTTCGAAAACGTAGCAGATACGCACCACAGCAATGGTGTACTTTTATTGTTTTCCAGTACTCCTATATTGAAAAAATAAGGAGTACGTACTCCGGATCATGAAAAATTATCCGGAGCCCTGTATTACAATAGACATGCTTACTCTGGACTAAATCTTAATGAGCCTAAACTGAAGTGTTTGCTTTATATAATAAATCAAACCAATTTATTCAACAGTGTAGACATAGATTTTGTCTAACAGACGAGTCCTTATTACCTTAGGCAAGGATTTATCTAGAAACATCTTTTGAACTAAGTGTCGCAACTTATACCTTTTTGAATAGTATGTCTGTGAAATGAGTTTTGATTACTTTAAACTTGGGTTTCTTTCTCTAAGCTATTACTGATCATGATGAAACTGATATTCTATATTATTGTTATATTTTCCTAATATCTGAATCCTAATATAACGCTTGTAGAGGAAATAATTAATACCTATTTTTGCATGAATTATTACTCCATGATACACTGATCATTTGGAGCATGATAACCTTGGTAATATTACAATAGATCTGATGCGTGTCATTAATGATAACTAGACATCAGCAATTATAGCAGTTAACTAGTTTGATTAAATGTTGATATGGACTCTTTTTGCTTTACTTTATTACACCTTGCAGCTGTGCATACATACAGTGTACAGTGTTCAACATACAGTGTACAGTGTTCAACATACAGTGTTCAACATACAGTGTACAGTGTTCAACATACAGTGTACAGTGTTCAACATACAGTGTACTGTGTTCAGCATACAGTGTACAGTGTTCAACATACAGTGTACAGTGTTCAACATTCAGGGTACAGTGTTCAACATACAGTGTACAGTGTTCAACATACAGTGTAGTGTTCAACATACAGTGTTCAACATACAGTGTACAGTGTTCAACATACAGTGTACAGTGTTCAATATACAGTGTACAGTGTTCAACATACAGTGTAGTGTTCAACATACAGTGTACAGTGTTCAACATACAGTGGTCAACATACAGTGTACAGTGTTCAACATACAGTGTACAGTGTTCAACATACAGTGTACAGTGTTCAACATACAGTGTAGTGTTCAACATACAGTGTTCAACATACAGTGTACAGTGTTCAACATACAGTGTACAGTGTTCAATATACAGTGTACAGTGTACAACATACAGTGTACAGTGTTCAACATACAGTGTAGTGTTCAACATACAGTGTTCAACATACAGTGTACAGTGTTCAACATACAGTGTACAGTGTTCAATATACAGTGTAGTGTTCAACATACAGTGTAGTGTTCAACATACAGTGTACAGTGTTCAACATACAGTGTAGTGTTCAACATACAGTGTACAGTGTTCAACATACAGTGTACAGTGTTCAACATACAGTGTTCAACATACAGTGTACAGTGTTCAACATACAGTGTACAGTGTTCAACATACAGTGTACAACATACAGTGTACAGTGTTCAACATACAGTGTACAGTGTTCAACATACAGTGTACAGTGTTCAACATACAGTGTAGTGTTCAACATACAGTGTTCAACATACAGTGTACAGTGTTCAACATACAGTGTACAGTGTTCAACATACAGTGTACAGTGTTCAACATACAGTGTACAGTGTTCAACATACAGTGTACAGTGTTCAACATACAGTGTACAGTGTTCAACATACAGTGTTCAACATACAGTGTAGTGTTAAACATACAGTGTACAACATACAGTGTTCAACATACAGTGTACAGTGTTCAACATACAGTGTACAGTGTTCAACATACAGTGTACAACATACAGTGTAGTGTTCAACATACAGTGTACAGTGTTCAACATACAGTGTTCAACATACAGTGTACAGTGTTCAACATACAGTGTACAGTGTTCAACATACAGTGTACAACATACAGTGTACAGTGTTCAACATACAGTGTACAGTGTTCAACATACAGTGTACAGTGTTCAACATACAGTGTACAGTGTTCAACATACAGTGTTCAACATACAGTGTACAGTGTTCAACATACAGTGTACAGTGTTCAACATACAGTGTACAGTGTTCAACATACAGTGTACAGTGTTCAACATACAGTGTACAGTGTTCAACATACAGTGTTCAACATACAGTGTACAGTGTTCAACATAGTGTTCAACTTACAGTGTACAGTGTTCAACATACAGTGTTCAACATACAGTGTACTGTGTTCAACATACAGTGTTCAACATACAGTGATTTTGCTTCGAATTTCGGAGAATGTGCTCTGAATTTGTTGACTAGTTCACTATTGTGATTCTTTTGAAAAAAATTAAAATATCATCATCTCGAAATTGTGTCTTTTCATAGATATTTGGGTATTGTGTTAACAACCAAAAGCACTAACTTCTGTTGGTGCACAACAGTAAAAAGGCTATTATGACATATATATAATATACACATATCAAAAGAAAGTTGGGAATATACCAAATCAAGATTTATTAAAGAACGAATAAACTTTTGTGTTTTGTACTCTTTTAACCATTACATATGAAAGACTTGTGGTTAGTCTTAAGCGAAACACCAAAGTCATTGTTAAAAAACTTGTGGTTAATCAATACTGAGCGATTTAAGGTTGCCAAAAAGTCGTCAGCTTCACTCTCGCCCGCCAACGAAACCACAGAGAGGTTACAAAACCATGCACAGATTTCCACCGGACACCGCAGTTCATGCTAAATGGGTTTGTGAGTGCGAAGCAAGCGTTGTGGAAGCCTGGAACGATATCTTACTTGTGTTCAGATCATTTCACAGAAGTTACAAAAATCAAAACTACTTACTAGTTGTTGCAAAATATGTATATGATTGATGACCAAAAGGATTTTGCATGACACAACTTGAAACACAACGATTTCTTCCTCGGAAGCGAGGTTGTGGTCGAAGTCACAATAATATTGTAAGTTGTAATAAATTGACACCCACCTTGCCTCCAAGAGAAAAATTGTTATGTTAAATCCTATTGGCCATCAATCAAATAAATATTTTACTACCAGTAGGAAGTAGTTTTGATTTGGTAACTCGGTGAAAACAAACCTAAACAGCATTTATTCTCAGACTGGCAGATGTTCGCGACAGGGCGCCACCATTTAAAAAAATTGTGACGTCACGGGCCAAAGTCTGTTTGAGAATCAATGAGATAATGGTTAGTTTTCATCAAGTTAGAAAATCAAAACTACTTTCTATTGTATATAAGGGGAATAACTCTTGTTAAAGATAAATTTCATATATTGCTTGCATGTGAGCATTACTCAGCCATAAGAAATATGTATCTTAAACAATTATATATCATAAGTATATGTACTTTACTAAGAAAGTGTAATCCCAAATATAACATATGTTAAATTATATATCAAGCCTCACACTGTAATATCGGATCAATGCTCATGTTGTTGATCACTGGGTTGTATGGTCCAGACTCAATTGTTTACAGACCACCACTTCAGGGGATTCGAAACCACTCCTGGGAGTGTGTGTGTATGTAAGTGTTTCACTTTTATGAGTGGGCTTTTTCAGAACAAGCAGAAACACACTCATACACACACAGTTATTAATATTTCATAATGTGTACATTTTCCTATTACATAATCAACTTCTTGGTAGCATCATGCAGATGTTGCCATACCATGACTATTGTTATAATGTTTAATATCAATGCCTATTGCACCACCAAAATGGAAGAATAGATATGGATATTTTATTGAAATGATACATGCCAAATGAATACAAATAATATAGTCTTCTTTATTATGATTTTGAAAGCACATACATTTTTAAAAATACATGGTTGAATTAATCAGAGATGTGTTTATCACATGTATTAGACCTATTTATTATTAATTATATAATGTGGTAACAACCATTTTCTAGTTATTATTAGTGGGCATTCAGTTTATTTCCAGCATACAACAGGAGAAAACACAACCAAATCATCGAATTATACATCATCAAATTTGCTAAATTAAGATATATATATTCAATCATTGTGGTCATCCATGTTTTATTTGTACGATTATTTAGTGACAATATCGAGCTGACATGAAATATCAACACACATGTCGGTGTTGAAAAAGGGGTGTGTGTGTCATTGTGTACATTACGCCCATGTAACGACGATTTTTGTGTCTTAAATAACGGTTTCGTATACTAAAAGTAACTGTGGGCATTGTTCTGGTGACGTATACTTTGCCATAGTATCGATGAAAATGCTGTGAAAAAATTCTGGGTGTTGCCAGGCTGTTTGTTTTAGAGTTATACGGCCCTGTTACCACTTAAACAAACAAAGCTGCAAACACGGCAGAGTAAACAAATAAAAGTTGAATAGACTATCAATGTCGCAATAGTATGTGTCGCAATAGACTATCACTATCACAATAGTACGTCGTAATAAACAATCACTATCACAATAGTATGTCGCAATAGACTATCACTATCACAATAGTATGTCGCAATAGACTATCACTATCACAATAGTATGTCGCAATAGACTATCACTATCGCAATAGTATGTCGAAATAGACTATCACTATCGCAATAGTATGTCGAAATAGACTATCACTATCACAATAGTATGTGTCGCAATAGACTATCACTATCACAATAGTACGTCGCAATAAACAATCACTATCACAATAGTATGTCGCAATAGACTATCACTATCACAATAGTATGTCGCAATAGACTATCACTATCACAATAGTATGTTGCAATAGACTATCACTATCGCAATAGTATGTTGAAATAGACTATCACTATCACAATAGTATGTCGCAATAGACTATCACTATCACAATAGTATGTTGAAATAGACTATCACTATCACAATAGTATGTTGCAATAGACTATCACTATCACAATAGTATGTCGAAATAGACTATCACTATCGCAATAGTATGTCGAAATAGACTATCACTATCACAATAGTTTGTCGCAGTAAACTATCACTATCGCAATAGTATGTTGCAATAGACTATCGCTATCACAATAGTATGTCGCAATAGACTATCACTATCGCAATAGTTTGTTGCAATAGACTATCACTATCGCAATAGTTTGTTGCAATAGACTATCACTATCGCAATAGTTTGTCGCAATAGACTATCACTATCGCAATAGTATGTTGCAATAGACTATCACTATCACAATAGTATGTCGCAATAGACTATCACTATCGCAATAGTTTGTTGCAATAGACTATCGCAATCACAATAGTATGTCGCAATAAACAATCACTATCACAATAGTATGTTGAAATAGACTATCACTATCACAATAGTTTGTCGCAATAGTATGTCGCAATAGACTATCACTATCGCAATAGTTTGTTGCAATAGACTATCACTATCACAATAGTATGTCGCAATAGACTATCACTATCGCAATAGTTTGTTGCAATAGACTATCGCAATAGTATGTCGCAAAAGACTATCACTATCACAATAGTATGTTGCAATAGACTATCACTATCACAATAGTATGTCGCAATAGACTATCGCAATAGTATGTCGCAATAGACTATCGCAATAGTATGTCGCAATAGACTATCACTATCACAATAGTATGTTGCAATAGACTATCACTATCACAATAGTTTGTGTCGCAATAGACTATCACTATCACAATAGTATGTTGCAATAGACTATCACTATCACAATAGTATGTTGCAATAGACTATCACTATCACAATAGTATGTTGCAATAGACTATCACTATCACAATAGTATGTCGCAATAGACTATCACTATCACAATAGTATGTTGCAATAGACATACTATCACAATCACTATCACAATAGTATGTTGCAATAGACTATCACTATCACAATAGTATGTTGTAATAGACTATCACTATCACAATAGTATTTTGCAATAGACTATCACTATCACAATAGTTTGTCGCAGTAGACTATCACTATCGCAATAGTATTTTGCAATAGACTATCACTATCACAATAGTATGTTGCAATAGACTATCACTATCGCAATAGTTTGTTGCAATAGACTATCACAATAATAGTGTGTGCAATAGACTATCACTATCACAATAGTATGTCGCAATAATAGACTATCACTATCACAATAGTTTGTTGCAATAGACTATCACTATCACAATAGTATGTTGCAATAGACTATCACTATCACAATAGTATGTTGCAATAGACTATCACTATCACAATAGTATGTCGCAATAGACTATCACTATCACAATAGTATGTTGCAATAGACTATCACTATCGCAATAGTATGTCGCAATAGACTATCACTATCACAATAGTTTGTTGCAGAATAGACTATCGCAATAGTATGTCGCAATAGACTATCACTATCACAATAGTATGTTGCAATAGACTATCACTATCGCAATAGTTTCTTGCAATAGACTATCACAATAGTTTGTCGCAATAGTTTGTCGCAATAGACTATCACTATCACAATAGTATGTCGCAATAGACTATCACTATCACAATAGTATGTCGCAATAGACTATCACTATCACAATAGTATGTGTCGCAATAGACTATCACTATCGCAATAGTTTGTTGCAATAGACTATCACTATCACAATAGTTTGTTGCAATAGACTATCACTATCACAATAGTATGTTGCAATAGACTATCACTATCGCAATAGTTTGTTGCAATAGACTATCGCAATAGTATGTCGCAATAGACTATCACTATCACAATAGTATGTTGCAATAGACTATCACTATCACAATAGTATGTTGCAATAGACTATCACTATCACAATAGTTTGTTGCAATAGACTATCACTATCACAATAGTTTGTTGCAATAGACTATCACTATCACAATAGTTTGTTGCAATAGACTATCACTATCACAATAGTTTGTTGCAATAGACTATCACTATCGCAATAGTTTGTTGCAATAGACTATCACAATAGTATGTCGCAATAGACTATCACTATCACAATAGTATGTTGCAATAGACTATCACTATCACAATAGTTTGTTGCAATAGACTATCAATATCACAATAGTTTGTCGCAATAGACTATCACTATCACAATAGTTTGTTGCAATAGACTATCACTATCACAATAGTTTGTTGCAATAGACTATCACTGCATAATAGACTAATAGACTATCACAATAGTATGTTGCAATAGACTATCACTATCACAATAGTATGTTGCAATAGACTATCACTATCACAATAGTATGTTGCAATAGACTATCATATCACAATAGTATGTATCACTATCACAATAGTTTGTTGCAATAGACTATCACTATCACAATAGTTTGTTGCAATAGACTATCACTATCACAATAGTTTGTTGCAATAGACTATCACTATCACAATAGTATGTTGCAATAGACTATCACTATCACAATAGTATGTTGCAATAGACTATCACTATCACAATAGTTTGTTGCAATAGACTATCACAATAGTTGCTGTCGCAATAGTATGTCGCAATAGACTATCACTATCACAATAGTATGTTGCAATAGACTATCACTATCGCAATAGTTTGTTGCAATAGACTATCACAATAGTTTGTCGCAATAGTTTGTCGCAATAGACTATCACTATCACAATAGTATGTCGCAATAGACTATCACTATCACAATAGTATGTCGCAATAGACTATCAGTATCGCAATAGTATGTGTCGCAATAGACTATCACTATCGCAATACTGTGATATAAATATACCTTGTCAGGTAATTATACACTGTGTGAGGTATATAAATAACACTGTGTGAGGTACATAAACACTGTGTGAGGTTAATAAATACTGTGTGAGGTAAAGAAACACTGTGAGAGGTAAATAAACACTGTGTGAGGTAAATATACACCATGTGAGGTAAATATACACTGTCAGGTAAATAAACACTGTGTGAGGTAAACAAACACTGTGTGAGGCAAAGAAACACTGTGTGAGGTAAATAAACACTGAGGTAACTATACACTGTGTCAGGTAAATAAACACTGTCATGTAAATAAATGCTTTGTCAGGTAAATAAACACTGTGTGGTGTACATAACACTGTGTGAGGTAAATAGACAAAGTGTAAGATAAATAAACACTCTGTGAGATACATAACACTGTGTGAGGCACATAAATACTGTGTGATGTAAATAAACACTGTGAAATAAATAGACACTGAGGTAAATAGACACTGTGTCAGATACATAAAACTGTGTGGTACATATACACACTGTGTGCAGTAAATAAACACTGTGTGAAGTAAATAGACACTGCAGAGGTAAAAAGTGTGGTACATATAGACACTGTGTCAGGTTTATAAATACTTTGTAAGAAAAAACACTGTGTCAGATATATAAACACTGTTAAAGATTTATGTAAACACTGTTTCAGGTATACAGACACTATGTCAGATATATACTCACGTCAGATTTATAACATTGTGTCAAACGAACAAACACCGTCAGTTACATGAACACTGTGTATGTGTGTGTAAATAGTGTCAGATACATGTAAACATGTAAACAGTGTGAGATATATGTAAACTGTGTCAGATACATGTAAACAGTGTCAAGATACATGTAAACAGTGTCAGATACATGTAAACAGTGTCAGAGACATGTAAACAGTGTCAGATACATGTAAACAGTGTCAGATACATGTAAACAGTGTCAAGATACATGTAAACAGTGTCAGATACATGTAAACAGTGTCAGAGACATGTAAACAGTGTCAGATACATGTAAACAGTGTCAGAGACATGTAAACAGTGTCAGATACATGTAAACAGTGTCAGATACATGTAATCAGTGTCAGATACATGTAAACAGTGTCAGATACATGTAAACAGTGTCAGCGTCAGACACATGTAAACAGTGTCAGAGACATGTAAACAGTGTCAGAGACATGTAAACAGTGTCAGAGACATATAAACAGTGTCAGATACATGTAATCAGTGTCAGATACATGTAAACAGTGTCAGATACATGTAAACAGTGTCAGCGTCAGACACATGTAAACAGTGTCAGAGACATGTAAACAGTGTCAGATACATGTAAACAGAGTCAGATACATGTAAACAGAGTCAGATACATGTAAACAGTGTCAAGATACATGTAAACAGTGTCAGAGACATGGAAACAGTGTCAGATACATGGAAACAGCACCACATACTGAAGTCAGTGTGCTTGGCTACAATATATAATATACTCAGCAGCAAAAAAACGTCAGTACGATTCAAAATTACATAGGCACTGTAATCAAATCATTACAGAAATGGACATAATAAGCGGATCAAAACCATTTTTGGTGTACAGTATCTTGACACATCAATGAATTACGAGAACGTTTGCAGTCCATTCAGACCCTTGACTCTAGTGTGACCACCATGAGTGGCAATAACTGCAGCACAGCTTCTATGCATGTAGTGCACCAGTTGATTGAATGCATGGAGTGCACCAGTTGATTGATGAAGGCCATTGGCACCTGGAACCACACTCTGAGAAAGGCCTGGCGCAATAAATCAGCTGTGTTCGGCCTTGGTATGACATTATTCAGTCTCCTCTGAATTTCATCCCAAAGATGTTAATTGGGTTTAAATCAGGACTGAGGGCTGGCCACTGCAAAATGTTGACACCGTTTTGCTGTAGGAAGTCCTGTGTAGCTCTGGGGCCCGGGCGTTATCATGCTGGGAAATGTTGTTCCGGTGACGTGCGAAATGTGGTATGACGTGGGGTCTGAGAGCTTGGTCGATGTAGCACACCGCTGTGATGCTGCCTCCTCTCCCTGGACCAAGGTTTTGGAACACCACAGGACCCACTCTCTGGTTCCGCCCCATACCATGATGCTTGCACCTCCCAATGAGTCTCTTTCCATAACACATTGGTCTGAGTAATGCTGGCAACATTGTCAACATATTCTTGTTCTGCCATCTGCAGTTGATACGCAGTACCGACTCTCATCTCGGAACAGAACAGTTCTCCATTGCCTGTATTGCCAGTTTTGGTGTTGTGGGGCAAACTGCAGACGTTCACTCCGATGACGAGGGGTGAGGATAGGTCTACGGTAAGGTCTGCGGCAATGGAGGTTCCCGCTGTTAAGACGTCGGCGTACTATATCAGTACTGATTGGTTTTCCGTGAGTTCCCACTGTCTGGCGTGCTGTTTCGGATGCCTGCACGAAGGGATTCTGTACATGCTGTCACACAACATGGCGGTCTTGCCGGCTTGTGGTCACCCTTGGTCTGCCAGTACGCGGACGATCATTTGTGGTGTTGGTGGCCCGGAAATGTTGCTGCAGCCTGTAGATGGTCCGAAAATTTGACCTGGAAGTGATTGGCAACGGCTTGTGCAGTGTGGCCAGCTTCAAGTCTTCCTAGTGCCTGGTTCCTCTGAGCTGTCGTGAGTCGCGGCATCCTGCTGACGTTGTAATGTGAATGTTTCAACCAGGTTTTGGGGTGCATTTTATAGGGCTGGTCCTTGTGAACAGCACGTGCAGCATGAGTGCATGAAAAACACGGAGAACATCGTACCATCTCCGAGATCAGGTTGCGTTTTTGAGACCATTTCCTGGGTTCAATTCTGAGTTTGGGAAGGAATGTCTTTGCTCAGGTAAAGTTGGAGATGTTGTCAAAAATATACAATCAAAACATTAAATGAGTTTACAGTTATCCGTTGCTGCGAAGGAAAATTCCAAACTGATGTTTCTTTTGCTGCTTAGTATACATCTCTATATATATACTGTATCACCTAGTATACATCTCTATATATACTGTATCACCTAGTATACATCTCTATATCTCTATATATACTGTATCACCCACTTTGGCACTCTTGAGCAGCTCCCACTTTGGTGTGACGTAGTACAGGATGCCGTCTACAGAGCCCTCCAGAGTCAGCCCTCGGATCAGAAGGATCAGCAGCACAACGTACGGGAAGAATGCAGTAAAGTAAACTGCCTGTAACATAACAGAAGAATGTAGTAAAGTAAACTGCCTGTAACATAACAGAAGAATGTAATAAAGAAAACTGCCTGTAACATAACAGAAGAATGTAGTAAAGTAAACTGCCTGTAACATAACAGAAGAATGTAGTAAAGTAAACTGCCTGTAACATAACAGAAGAATGTAGTAAAGTAAACTGCCTGTAACATAACAGAAGAATGTAGTAAAGTAAACTGCCTGTAACATAACAGAAGAATGTAGTAAAGTAAACTGCCTGTAACATAACAGAAGAATGCAGTAAAGTAAACTGCCTGTAACATAACAGAAGAATGCAGTAAAGTAAACTGCCTGTAACATAACAGAAGAATGCAGTAAAGTAAACTGCCTGTAACATAACAGAAGAATGTAGTAAAGTAAACTGCCTGTAACATAACAGAAGAATGTAGTAAAGTAAACTGCCTGTAACATAACAGAAGAATGTAGTAAAGAAAACTGCCTGTAACATAACAGAAGAATGTAGTAAAGAAAACTGCCTGTAACATAACAGAAGAATGTAGTAAAGTAAACTGCCTGTAACATAACAGAAGAATGTAGTAAAGTAAACTGCCTGTAACATAACAGAAGAATGTAGTAAAGTAAACTGCCTGTAACATAACAGAAGAATGTAGTAAAGTAAACTGCCTGTAACATAACAGAAGAATGTAGTAAAGTAAACTGCCTGTAACATAACAGAAGAATGTAGTAAAGTAAACTGCCTGTAACATAACAGAAGAATGCAGTAAAGTAAACTGCCTGTAACATAACAGAAGAATGAAGTAAAGAAAACTGTCTGTCACATAACATTGCCAGGAAAACGGAGGAATGCAGTTAAGAAAACTTTCTGTCACATAACATTGCCAGGAAAACGGAGGAATGCAGTGAAGACAACTTTCTGTCACATAACATTGCCAGGAAAACGGAGGAATGCAGTAAAGAAAACTTTCTGTCACATAACATTGCCAGGAAACGGAGGAATGCAGTTAAGAAAACTTTCTGTCACATAACATTGCCAGGAAAACGGAGGAATGCAGTGAAGACAACTTTCTGTCACATAACATTGCCAGGAAACGGAGGAATGCAGTAAAGTGGGCTTTCTGTCACATAACATTGCCAGGAAACGGAGGAATGCAGTAAAGTGGGCTGCCTGTCACATAACATTTCCAGGAAAACGGAGGAGTGCAGTGAAGTGGGCTGTCTGTCACATAACATTGCCAGGAAACGGAGGAGTGCAGTGAAGTGGGCTGTCTGTCACATAACATTGCCAGGAAACGGAGGAGTGCAGTGAAGTGGGCTGTCCGTCACATAACATTGCCAGGAAACGGAGGAGTGCAGTGAAGTGCCAGGTGAAGCAGTGAAGTGGGCTGTCTGTCACATAACATTGCCAGGAAATGGAGGAGTGCAGTGAAGTGGGCTGTCTATCACATAACATTGCCAGGAAACGGAGGAATGCAGTGAAGTGGGCTGTCTGTCACACAGCATTGCCAGGAAACGGAGGAGTGCACTAAAGTGGGCTGCCTATCACATAACATTGCCAGGAAACCGAGGAGTGCAGTGAAGTGGGCTGTCTGTCACATAACATTGCCAGGAAACGGAGGAATGCAGTGAAGTGGGCTGTCTGTCACATAACATTGCCAGGAAAACGGAGGAGTGCAGTGAAGTGGGCTGTCTGTCACATAACATTGCCAGGAAACGGAGGAATGCACTAAAGTGGGCTGCTTATCACATAGCATTGCCAGGAAACAGAGGAGTGCACTAAAGTGGGCTGCCTATCACATAAAATTGCCAGGAAACGGAGGAGTGCACTAAAGTGGGCTGCCTGTCACATAACATTGCCAGGAAACGGAGGAGTGCACTAAAGTGGGATGCCTATCACATAACATTGCCAGGAAACGGAGGAGTGCACTAAAGCGGCTGCCTGTAAGATAGCATTGCCAGGAAACGGAGGAGTGCACTAAAGTGGGCTGCCTATCACACAGCATTGCCAGGAAACGGAGGAGTGCACTAAAGTGGGCTGCCTATCACATAACATTGCCAGGAAACGGAGGAGTGCACTAAAGTGGGCTGCCTATCACATAACATTGCCAGGAAACGGAGGAGTGCACTAAAGTGGGCTGCCTATCACATAACATTGCCAGGAAACGGAGGAGTGCACTAAAGTGGGCTGCCTATCACATAGCATTGCCAGGAAACGGAGGAGTGCACTAAAGTGGGCTGCCTATCACATAGCATTGCCAGGAAACGGAGGAGTGCACTAAAGTGGGCTGCCTGTCACATAACATTGCCAGGAAACTGAGGAATGCACTAAAGTGGCTGCCTGTAAGATAGCATTGCCAGGAAACGGAGGAGTGCACTAAAGTGGGCTGCCTATCACATAACATTGCCAGGAAACGGAGGAGTGCACTAAAGTGGGCTGCCTATCACATAACATTGCCAGGAAACTGAGGAATGCACTAAAGTGGGCTGCCTATCACATAGCATTGCCAGGAAACGGAGGAGTGCACTAAAGTGGGCTGCCTATCACATAGCATTGCCAGGAAACAGAGGAGTGCACTAAAGTGGGCTGCCTATCACATAACATTGCCAGGAAACTGAGGAGTGCACTAAAGTGGGCTGCCTATCACATAGCATTGCCAGGAAACGGAGGAGTGCACTAAAGTGGGCTGCCTATCACATAACATTGCCAGGAAACCGAGGAGTGCACTAAAGTGGGCTGCCTGTCACATAACATTGCCAGGAAACTGAGGAATGCACTAAAGTGGCTGCCTGTAAGATAGCATTGCCAGGAAATGGAGGAGTGCACTAAAGTGGGCTGCCTGTCACATAACATTGCCAGGAAACGGAGGAGTGCACTAAAGTGGGCTGCCTGTCACATAACATTGCCAGGAAACCGAGGAATGCACTAAAGTGGGCTGCCTGTCACATAACATTGCCAGGAAACGGAGGAGTGCACTAAAGTGGGCTGCCTGTCACATAACATTGCCAGGAAACGGAGGAGTGCACTAAAGTGGGCTGCCTGTCACATAACATTGCCAGGAAAGGGGGGAGTGCACTAAAGTGGCTGCCTGTCACATAACATTGCCAGGAAACAGAAGAACCCTGTGAAATAAAACCATATCCGTTAATATGTTACCTATATTGTCTTTGTCAAAGGGTTACTAAAATACCTGCTTGCTTGAACGGCTGTGCATGCAAATGCAGCATTGGTGACAAACCACAGACTCCCCTACATAAAAGCTATAGGGCCCGTAAGTAGGTCACGGCACTTCGCGAGAGATTACGTAGTTTAGAACTTCCGGTGACAAACAACGTTTTTCGGCAATGGCGATAACACTGT
This sequence comes from Haliotis rubra, assembly GCF_003918875.1. Classification (NCBI taxonomy): domain Eukaryota; kingdom Metazoa; phylum Mollusca; class Gastropoda; order Lepetellida; family Haliotidae; genus Haliotis; species Haliotis rubra. Next base: position 259,640 of record NW_025767685.1, read on the forward strand.
TACATGGGGTATGTCGTGGATAATCATACTCGACACTCGCTGTGTGAATCAGAAACCTATGCCATGTATGCCACTATGGACTGCTAAAGCACTATGACAATGCTGCATGAATAGCACGTGAATATTTGCCAAACAGATGCAGAGTTGTCACAGCGTCGTCTTCAGGCTGGCCCATTCATTAGTCGAGGTAAGTTTGTTACATGGATTTCTTTGTTTTCATTTAAAGGCTGGTATTGTTTAAGCATGGCACGCACAGTAAGGGTGGAATTGACATGTGTGCAGATTGGTGAATCGTTTGATTGCCTTTGATATCTTACAGTGGGATTTTATTGTCCCCCAGAGAGGGGACCTAATAAAATATGGCAGGCAGGTATCCGGTATAATGCATGTGTACCAAAAAACTGTGTTAACATATAAAGTATCTTGCAGTTGGAATTATCCAGAAGATAACTTAATGGGCAATGAAAATCCAGGTGTAATTCTAAAAAAATAAATGCAGTGAATTAAATAATAATTTAATAGCGCGTAAACAATTATGATTATATCCACACTTTGATTGATACCAATAGCTCTGAATAGGTGTCTCTCACAAATGTATTCTGTAATATGAGCTTGATTAATATATTATTACAACCCCATTAAGCATTTGGTTATGGTGCAGCATGTTCAGTTAAACATAACGTCCACATGCTTAATTTAGCAATAATATCTTGATGTCAACATTGTAAGGAACTGTTTACATTTTATTAAGTATATCATACTTGGTCTCACGTGTGTTATGTATTTTTTTCAGTTGGAACAGATGCACATCTTTAAGAGGAGAAAGAAGGAGGAAAAGATTTCTTTATCACCACAATTACCATTGACATCAAGAGCAACACAAACTGAAACAGATCTTCAGATTTCTTTTAACATCTGGTGGTCAAGCAATATACATTGCAAATGAAGAAACAGCAAGTCATTGAAGTGTTGTATATACAGTTATAAAACATATTAAAGCCCTACACATAATCCTTTGGACACTTGCTGGAACAGGAAATGCTTGTAACCAGCAAGGTGTTGTGGAAAGTCTTGTGACATCTTGGGACTCTCAGATAATTCAGTGAGAATTTAGATGAGTGATCATGAAAGAACATTTGTATTCCAGTTCATACTGTTACAGTATTTTTCCAGGTTTGGCATCTGAGAAATCCAAAGAATATTTGATATGTTATGAGTAATTATGCCTTTGGAATAAAATTGCAGAATAGTTCTAAAACTTGTTTATTGTTTTTTAAGTGTGGATAAAGCAAACACAAATTGAATGGTTTGGAAGATTTCTGCTTTTAGCCATGATATTGATTTGACAGAAAATATACAACGATGGATGTAGGAGATTAGATTTTCAGTGTATATAGCAAAGGTTTCCAAGTGAGAGAGTTGGGTTTTAGCAATATTCCAGCAACATCATGCTGGGGAGAGCAGCAATGGGCTTCACATGTTGCACACATGTGGGGAATCAAACCCGGGCCTTCAGTGTGACAAGTGGCAACAGTTTAACCACTAGGTTACCCTACTACTCCAGTTTCGATGAAAAAACATGCTTACCAATGAAAAGTTAAACTTAATCAATGGCATAGGCATGTGATTCTACAGGACATGGAATTTTGTTGAAATATGAAATTCTTTGTTATTATTTGCTGTAAGATTACAACACTCGTTCATAGCACAATAACCAGTACACATCATTCTTTTCCATTATTTTAAAACATGTTGGTCTAACTGTATAGTTGAAAATATGGAATGCCAGTTACCAACCTTGGCCTCATTGGCAGAATATTTGGAATATATAAGTTACTAAAAATGGGTGAAAAACACTATATTTCATGACAAGTAATCATACTCATGCTGCTATCAGCCAGTGTCTGCAGAATCTACAGTCAATGCACATTTAGTTTCCCCATGTATTGATCAGTATATTTTACAATACAGGAAATGTCTTTGAGTGATTACTCCATATTTTGAGTGTACTTGGTCTTGCATTTTTGTCAATTGTGACTTGAAGGTGCTGTGTGCTGCTTCATATTTTGCTTACAGCATAGCAGAACCTCACCCCTGCATAACCAAGAACTAAGTAAGACTCATGTACTTTAGATCATAGTACATAGTTCACTCACTCCAAGACATCTAGTACAAAGTATAATAAATATTGTCCAACAACCAGTTTTTATATATCACCTCTAAAATAATGTTTACATAATTTGATAAATAATTGTTTCATGATGAATATTCATATGGCTGAGGGTTTTCACATTTTGTTTTGAATATCTGACAGTAGTAACCGATATAATTGTAACCATGCCAGCAAGGTTATTTTGTCGAGCTGTTGATTGATTTGTGACACTATGACTTCTTGTGTGAATAAAAACGTCACCATAAATGGGAAAGTTCATATATTTATAAAAGAAATTATAATGTTACAAGACCTGCTATTTATTCCAGGCATTGGGAAAGACAGGGGTTATTTTGCACATTAGAACAAAAATGCCCCATTGACATTTTGAAGTTTACTATTGATACAAGGGCAGTGGCCCATTCTAAATTCAGAAAATGGCTAATAATCCTGAAATTGTCGAAGGTCTCCATCCCAATCCCTGTATTCAATATATCATTATCAGTAGATTTACAGCATGGCAAAGAAACAATTTGACACATGCAGATCCCTGTCATCTATCCAAAGTAAAATTTATAAAGTATTTTCTTTCACATTTGCAAAACAACAAACAATTTATTTCTTGTATCTTTGAGTCATTCTGTCACCTGAACTTGCATACAGTCATCCCTTGGACTTGGAAGAGAGTAAAATTATTAAGCCTACCAACTAGTTTACATAGTGCTTACATTAGTACCTCAAGTATCTATACACATGCATTTTACATTGCATAAAGCCAATTATCTCTATTGAATATTTTGTAACTATTCCAAATTAAAAACTATTTTTTACATATCAATATTGATATTTGTTAGGAACTATTTGACAAATATAAATATATTGAATATGTAAAAAATAGTTTTTGATTTGGAATAGTTACAAAATATTGCTGCAGCATAGCAAATGTATTTAGAAAATAAATAACAAATTAAACAAACAAAAATATTCTAATTTGGAATTACATACTTTTATTGAAAAGGGAAATGACAGAGTCAGTGTGGCCAAATATGAATAGAACATCAACTTGATAAAGTTGGCAACACATGGCTGTTTTATGAATAGCAGTATATTAATTAATAGTTTTATTAATTCAATATAAATACAGATTACTCAAATGCATTTTACGTTAACCATGTCATTGATTCACGAAATATATGTTTTGTGACCAGCACTGTCCGGGATACTGAACACGTTTAGTGATAGAACTGCACTGGTTGTCAAAAATATATTATAGCTAAAGAAAGGTACTCATATGGTTTCGAATTGACTCATGGTTGTCGGTTGTCAGTAAGGAACCGATAATCCTTGAAGGAATAATAATTTTTCGATCTTATCGTCCCCAAATGATCCAATTATTACGACTGTCACCAGCTGTGACAGCCAAGCATGGTAGTACACTTGGTCCGGTCTAGTAAGGTCATATTAGGCGGTCGCGCAATTTGGCACCACAACTGGTTCTTGCGTATTCGCTTGTCACCGGAAATCTAGTAGCGGAAGTAGCGCCTCGCAAGACTTACGGGCCCTATAGTCCTATAGATAACAGTGAAACATTCGTAAGAATACTGTTCAATTTTCTTATCCACTTTCAGTAGTATACACCTTCACTTACTTATATTGAAAAACTGTCACCTCTAATATTGTCAAATGGGTCACATTTCATATTGTTATCTTAGACCCATCCCTTTGAGCTACCATGGTAACAGGTGTTATGGGCTCACCTTGCCAGATGTCTTGATTCCCTTGGCGAGACAGATGGCGACAAGCACCCAGGCCAGCAAGAGACATAGAGCCAGCTGCCATCTCACCATGCCCATCTCGTGCACACCCTCACTGATGTCAAGAACCTCGTTACTGAAACACAAACACCCAGGTACCCATTGTCTGATGTCATTTCACCATGCCCATCTCGTGCACACCCTCACTGATGTCAAGAACCTCATTACTGAAACACAACCACCCAGGTACCCCTTGTCTGATGTCATCTCACTAGGCCCATCTCGTGCACACCCTCACTGATGTCAAGAACCTCGTTACTGAAACACAACCACCCAGGTAACCCATTGTCTGATGTCATCTCACTAGGCCCATCTCGTGCACACCCTCACTGATGTCAAGAACCTCGTTACTGAAACACAACCACCCAGGTAACCCATTGTCTGATGTCATCTCACTAGGCCCATCTCGTGCACACCCTCACTGATGTCAAGAACCTCGTTACTGAAACACAACCACCCAGGTAACCCATTGTATGATGTCATCTCACCATGCCCATCTCGTGCACACCCTCAGTGATGTCAAGAACCTCGTTACTGAAACACAAACACCCAGGAACCCCTTGTCTGATGTCATCTCACTAGGCCCATCTCGTGCACACCCTCAGTGATGTCAAGAACCTCGTTACTGAAACACAACCACCCAGGTACCCCTTGTCTGATGTCATCTCACCATGCCCATCTCATGCACACCCTCACTGATGTCAAGAACTGTTACACCCATGTGTGAACCACTGTAATGATACTCACTGAAAGTATTCGTTACTGGGAGACTTGTTGTCTGGCAACTTGGTATGATTGGTGATGTTGATGATAGTATTGTACATTTGTTGGCCAACCCCCTGAACTGTGTAACACGTTGAGTTGTACCAAGTCCCGTTCTGAGCAGTACAGTTGGTGATAAGGTTACGGCTCTCAAAGCACACTGGAAATATAAAAACATACCTCATTTGAACAGTTACAATCAACACATCCTGCTCACTTGACCAGAAACGATCAACACATCCTGCTCACTTGACCAGTAAAAACCATCACATCCTGCTCACTTGACCAGTAACAAACAGCACATCCTGCTCACTTGACCAGTAAAAAACATCACATCCTGCTCACTTGACCAATGACAAACAGCACATCCAGATCACTTGACCAGTAAAAAACATCACATCCTGCTCACTTGACCAGTAACAAACAGCACATCCTGCTCACTTGACCAGTAAAAAACATCACATCCTGCTCACTTGACCAATGACAAACAGCACATCCAGATCACTTGACCAGTAAAAAACATCACATCCTGCTCACTTGACCAGTAACAAACAGCACATCCTGCTCACTTGACCAGAAACGATCAACACATCCTGCTCACTTGACCAGTAAAAAACAGCACATCCTGCTCACTTGACCAGTAACAAACAGCACATCCTGCTCACTTGACCAAAAACAATCAACACATCCTACTCACTTGACCAGTAACAAACAGCACATCCTGCTCACTCCGCCAGTAACAAACAGTGCATCCTGATCACTTGGCCAGTAACAAACAGCACATCCTGCTCACTTGACCAATGACAAACAGCACATCCTGATCACTTGGCCAGTAACAAACAGCACATCCTGCTCACTTGACCAAAAACAAACAGCACATCCTGCTCACTTGACCAAAAACAATCAACACATCCTACTCACTTGACCAGTAACAAACAGCACATCCTGCCTACTTGAACAGTAACAAACAGCACATCCTGCTCACTTGGCCAGTAACAATCAGCGTATCCTGCTCACTTGACCAGTGACAAACAGCACATCCTGCTCACTTGGCCAGTAACAATCAGCGTATCCTGCTCACTTGACCAGTGACAAACAGCACATCCTGCTCACTTGGCCAGTACCAAACAGCACATCCTGCTCACTTGACCAGAAACAAACAGCACACCCTGCTCACTTGGCCAGTAACAAACAGCACATCCTGCTCACTTGACCAGTGACAAACAGCACATCCTGCTCACTTGACCAGAAACAAACAGCACATCCTGCTCACTTGACCAGAAACAAACAGCACATCCTGCTCACTTGGCCAGTAACAAACAGCGCATCCTGCTCACTTGACCAGTGACAAACAGCACATCCTGCTCACTTGACCAGAAACAAACAGCACATCCTGCTCACTTGGCCAGTAACAAACAGCACATCCTGCTCACTTGGCCAGTAACAAACAGCGCATCCTGCTCACTTGACCAGAAACAAACAGCACATCCTGCTCACTTGGCCAGTAACAAACAGCGCATCCTGCTCACTTGACCAGTGACAAACAGCACATCCTGCTCACTTGACCAGAAACAAACAGCACATCCTGCTCACTTGACCAGAAACAAACAGCACATCCTGCTCACTTGAACAGTAACAAACAGCACATCCTGCTCACTTGACCAGTAACAAACAGCGCATCCTGCTCACTTGACCAGTGACAAACAGCACATCCTGCTCACTTGACCAGAAAGAAACAGCACATCCTGCTCACTTGAGCAGTAAAAAACAGCATATCCTGCTCACTTGACAAGAACCAAACACAACATACTAAACTGTGGAGCACCATTCTGTGTTGCTTGCAGTGTATGAATTAAGTCACTGGCCAGGAGGGCTAGATAAGTGAACATGTTGCTACAATGCTAGCCCACATCATTCTTCACAAGCCCTGCAAACTATCAATATCAAAATGCACATTGGTCAGAACTGGTGTGATGTTTGGTAACTGAAGCTGGTAAGTTATTGTCGCCCCTTGGAAACAAGATAAATCAAACAAACACAAAAACTAAGGTTTTCACGAAACTTTTGCAGACAGACTTTTAACACCTTAATAACTGACTTCATCATATTCATGTGCATTAAATAAAGGACAAATTATTTGAGATTTTCAGCAAGCCAGTCGGGATAGCTTTAACAATATATTACTGGCACGGTTCACAATGAGCTAGCATTTGGCTAGCGGGCCAGTAGCTATTTCGAACGCTGGTTGCTTGTAGTAGGATGTGTTTGGGCATTTCTACTTCATTTCAGTGTATGCATTTGTCATGTTAGTTTTGTATATTTTGTTATGAGGATGTGTTTGTGTTAATTATGCCACATTAATTAACTGTATCATTGCCACTATATTTGACATGTACATTCAGACAGGAGGAATGGAGATATTGAGATACTGTTATGAGGATGTATTTGTTATATAAAATGTCACATTGATTGACTTTGGGTTGTTATGGGTCAACAGATTAAAGCACTGAGTGTGGACGAGAACTCACACCTTAAACTTAGGCTATGTATTTTCACCTGTTAACAGTGGACCAGTTACCGCCCCATTGTTTTGCTTCCAGTTGGACTGAGGAAGCTGTGAGTAATGTCTAGATGGACGTAGTGTGGCATGGTTTTTGTTAGAATTCACTGAAACTATATATAATAGGTATATAAGGGATGGTTGCTGAGATGTATGGGCCTACTACTTCGGATTTACGCTCATCTTTCTGCTAACATCAACATTTCAAGACCAACCGTTTCGACTGGCCTCGTCTACATTGAACTTTCAACAACTGTCAACAATCTTCAGTCAGTACATATGCTTTTACTGGGTATATCAATACTTTGGTGAGTTAATATTTAGATTTGTGATCCAATAGTATTGTATTAGAAATCTGTACTGTCATTCAATGTAATCTTGTTTATTCAATATACAATTGAACATTAATGACTCATCCATGTTTTATTTTGCTGGTTTAAAGGGGACTCACAAGCCTTTTAAGTAATTTCTAAACCGTAACAATTTTACGTAGGTGGGTATTTACTATTGTCACAATTTGTGTGATCTGTTTGTAATTTGGCTATCACTCTTTCAATATTTTTAGATTAATGTCTTTTTTAATGTTTTTAGTTTAGAATTTCAATTTCGGTAAATACTTTCCTACTTTTGGAAGATGTTTTGCTTTTATTGTCGCCAAACATACCGACACGTGCAGGTATCCATATGAACTCTATGCTACTGCCTAAGGCGTGTAGATACTGAGTGCTTTTTAGCATCTCATTGTTTAGTTTAAGTTGTGGGGTTTTTTTTGTGCCATTGTTTATATTCCTTGGAGTGAGTCTGTTAGAATAAAAATTTAATTGTGTTGTTTGATGAGCTGGTCCTATTGATTGGTTGTCTAGGAGTCTGCCTCGAGGGTTGTGATGTGCATGTGCGGTTACCAGTATCGATAAATAATGAAAACAACTGGAAGGAGCCAACTGTTCATGAGGTGGAACAAAATATACATGACTCATTAAGAGGAACACTTTTTTCGGATAGACAACTTCTTTATTGCAACAGATGGGACATTTGGGTGTAGATCCTAACACCGTTATCAAGCAAATGATACACAACACTAGTAAGGCCACTATACAAGGGGATCATGGGGGCATATATCAACTCACTCAGCTACCTCCAATCACCACAGTAGCTCAAGCTGAGTTAGGCCCCCTACAAGGGAATCATGGGGGCATATATCAACTCACTCAGCTACCTCCAATCACCACAGTAGCTCAACCTGAGTTAGGCCACTATACAAGGGAATCATGGGGGCATATATCAACTCACTCAGCTACCTCTAATCACCACAGTAGCTCAACCTGAGTTAGGCCACTATACAAGGGAATCATGGGGGCACATATCAACTCACATGGTGAGCTCCAATCACCACAGTAGCTCCAGGGCAGCTGAGCAGCGAAGGAAGCAAACAGGTAGTACAGCGTCCATGCGATGATCATGTTGTAATACATGGCGATCAGAACTGACACTATGAACATCGCCCAGCCTACACCTGGAAAAAGAATATAAAAACAGTTTAGCTTAGCACAACAAATATGGATCAACGGACCCTGTCCAGTATCCAACATCTTACATTTTGTGATGATTGTCTTGAGATCGGGGCCTGAGAACTATTTACACTGAGTTCATACAGTAACTGCTACTCTGTTGTTATTGTTGTTGCTGTTGTTATTGTTGTTGTTGCTGTTGTTATTGTTGTTGCTGTTGTTATTGTTGTTGCTGTTGTTATTGTTGTTGTTGTTGCTGTTGTTATTGTTGTTGCTGTTGTTATTGTTGTTGCTGTTGTTATTGCTTCACAGGCCAGAAAAGATATGAAAAGATTACAGGCCACAAAATCCAGCCAAGTCTGTTACTATATATAGTAGAGATTGAATGGACACTCAAAACAACAAGTACTCTGAGAACAGAAAGTGGTCAAATGAACCACATGTTATATTTGGGATTGCACTTTCTCAGTAAAGTACAGATTCCAGTACTTTTGATGGGTTGAGTCTCAGCCGCATTGGCTGAGTGGGTTAGATGGCTGACTTTGTGTGCTGTCAATTAGGTGCCTGACTCTGAGAGTGAGGGTGCGAATCCCGAATGGGACTCAGCCGAACAAAAGAACTAGAATCTGTACTTTACTGTGAAAGCGTAATTAGGGGATAATTGTGCTGTGTTTAATGAATTGGGGACGTATACCGTTGGTTATATAGCCGCAAATTTAGTTAGATCTGCAACACGTAGGCGGAGCCAATATAACGTTAAATTTGCGGCTATATAACCACTGGTATATGTCCCGAATTCGTCAAACACAGTACAGTTATCCCCATACTAATTCAACTCGTTTTACGCTGTTTTTACGCTAAAGAAATTCATTATTCAAATGAGGTCAAAGTTCCTCTAGGTCAAAGGTTAATCATATCACTCCTTGAACTTACGCCAGAAAAAGTAGTTCCATTTTCAAACTTCGACACGTTTATTAGGTGCACCCTGACTAAATTTGATAAGAATGAATAAATCAAAGTGTTATAAATGGACGGAATTATCATGAAACCGTCCTCTAGTTATCAGAAATGAGCTGCCCGCTGATTCCTCAACAAAGGGCCATTATCAGTTCTGTTGTCAAATGACGTCTCAGCAGGTGACTTCACACTCCATAATTGTTTCATGATCTAACGGTGTTGGGTCAACAGCCCGTTTCGAGTAAGTTGTTTGAACTTACAATTGCATTTATGATACTGTTTTGTCTTTTTTTACACAAATTCAATCCATTTAAGCGGAATTGGGGGCTTAATTGACCTGGGGCTTCTGCAAATGACAATGCCCTAAAAAACAGCGTTACCACAATAGTGTAGGGATACATTGAAAGATTTATGTGAATCGGTTTCCAAATTGCGACTGTATATGCTGATTATACGGTCAGAAATTTATAGCACTGACCAATCAGAACTCGTGTTACATACTAAGTTGAATTAGAATTCCAAATATAACATTTGTGGTACAGCAAGTACTTTACTGTCCTGCAGACTCCGTCCCAGAACACTAGAGGCACTGTCACTGTCCTGCAGACTTCGTCCCAGAACACTAGAGGCACTGTCACTGTCCTGTAAGGTACTACCACATGGACAAACACCTGTGCTTCCACACCATTAACACCTATGTTTCCACATCGATAAACACCTATGTTTCCACATCAATAACACCTATGTTTCCACATCATTAACACCTATGTTTCCACATCGATAAACACCTATGTTTCCACATCAATAACACCTATGTTTCCACATCATTAACACCTATGTTTCCACATCATTAACACCTATGTTTCCACATCATTAACACCTATGTTTCCACACCATTAACACCTATGTTTCCACACCTATGTTTCCACATCATTAACACCTATGTTTCCACATCATTAACACCTATGTTTCCACATCATTAACACCTATGTTTCCACATCGATAACACCTATGTTTCCACATCGATAAACACCTATGTTTCCACATCAATAACACCTATGTTTCCACATCATTAACACCTATGTTTCCACATCAATAACACCTATGTTTCCACATCATTAACACCTATGTTTCCACATCATTAACACCTATGTTTCCACATCAATAACACCTATGTTTCCACATCATTAACACCTATGTTTCCACATCATTAACACCTATGTTTCCACATCGATAAACACCTATGTTTCCACATCATCTATGTTTCCACATAACACCTAACATCATTAACACCTATGTTTCCACATCATTAACACCTATGTTTCCACATTGTTAACACCTATGTTTCCACACCATTAACACCTATGTTTCCACACCTATGTTTCCACATCATTAACACCTATGTTTCCACATCATTAACACCTATGTTTCCACATCATTAACACCTATGTTTCCACATCAATAACACCTATGTTTCCACATCGATAAACACCTATGTTTCCACATCATTAACACCTATGTTTCCACATCATTAACACCTATGTTTCCACATCATTAACACCTATGTTTCCACATTGTTAACACCTATGTTTCCACATCATTAACACCTATGTTTCCACATCATTAACACCTATGTTTCCACATCATTAACACCTATGTTTCCACATCATTAACACCTATGTTTCCACATCATTAACACCTATGTTTCCACATCATTAACACCTATGTTTCCACATCATTAACACCTATGTTTCATTAACACCTATGTTTCCACATCATTAACACCTATGTTTCCACATCGATAAACACCTATGTTTCCACATCATTAACACCTATGTTTCCACATCATTAACACCTATGTTTCCACATCATTAACACCTATGTTTCCACATCATTAACACCTATGTTTCCACATCATTAACACCTATGTTTCCACATCATTAACACCTATGTTTCCACGTCACTAATACATATGTTTTGGTGTACTGCCTATAAAGGAAGACCTACTTCCGGTGACAGATGATTGGTTGACTACAACAGATCATCCAATGGAAGAACAGAACTATCTAAGTGTGGAGACAGAAGATTGGTTGACTATGACAGATTGCCCAAAGGAAGTACAGAACTATCTTAGTGTGGAGACAGATGATTGGTTGACTATGATAGATTGCCCAAAGGAAGTACAGAACTATCTTAGTGTGGAGACATATGATTGGTTGACTATGACAGATTGCCCAAAGGAAGTACAGAACTATCTTAGTGTGGAGACAGATGATTGGTTGACTATGATAGATTGCCCAAAGGAAGTACAGAACTATCTAAGTGTGGAGACATATGATTGGTTGACTATGACAGATTGCCCAAAGGAAGTACAGAACTATCTTAGTGTGGAGACAGATGATTGGTTGACTATGATAGATTGCGCAAAGGAAGTACAGAACTATCTTAGTGTGGAGACATATGATTGGTTGACTATGACAGATTGCCCAAAGGAAGTACAGAACTATCTTAGTGTGGAGACAGATGATTGGTTGACTATGATAGATTGCCCAAAGGAAGTACAGAACTATCTAAGTGTGGAGACATATGATTGGTTGACTATGACAGATTGCCCAAAGGAAGTACAGAACTATCTTAGTGTGGAGACAGATGATTGGTTGACTATGATAGATTGGCCAAAGGAAGTACTGAACTATCTTAGTGTGGAGACAGATGATTGGTTGACTATGATAGATTGGCCAAAGGAAGTACTGAACTATCTTAGTGTGGAGACAGATGATTGGTTGACTATGATAGATTGCCCAAAGGAAGTACAGAACTATCTTAGTGTGGAGACAGATGATTGGTTGACTATGATAGATTGGCCAAAGGAAGTACTGAACTATCTTAGTGTGGAGACAGATGATTGGTTGACTATGATAGATTGGCCAAAGGAAGTACTGAGCTATCTTAGTGTGGAGACAGATGATTGGTTGACTATGATAGATTGCCAAAAGGAAGTACTGAACTATCTTAGTGTGGAGACAGATGATTGGTTGACTATGATAGATTGCCAAAAGGAAGTACAGAACTATCTTAGTGTAGAGACAGATGATTGGTTGACTACAATAGAGTGCCCAAAGGAAGTACAGAACTATCTTAGTGTGGAGACAGATGAATGGTTGACTATGATAGATTGCCCAAAGGAACTACAGAACTATCTAAGTGTGGAGACATATGATTGGTTGACTATGACAGATTGCCCAAAGGAAGTACAGAACTATCTTAGTGTAGAGACAGATGATTGGTTGACTACAATAGATTGCCCAAAGGAAGTACAGAACTATCTTAGTGTGGAGACAGATGATTGGTTGACTATGACAGATTGCCCAAAGGAACTACAGAACTATCTAAGTGTGGAGACATATGATTGGTTGACTATGACAGATTGCCCAAAGGAAGTACAGAACTATCTTAGTGTGGAGACAGATGATTGGTTGACTATGATAGATTGGCCAAAGGAAGTACTGAACTATCTTAGTGTGGAGACAGATGATTGGTTGACTATGATAGATTGGCCAAAGGAAGTACTGAGCTATCTTAGTGTGGAGACAGATGATTGGTTGACTATGACAGATTGCCAAAAGGAAGTACAGAACTATCTTAGTGTAGAGACAGATGATTGGTTGACTACAATAGATTGCCCAAAGGAAGTACAGAACTATCTTAGTGTGGAGACAGATGAATGGTTGACTATGATAGAATGCCCAAAGGAAGTACAGAACTATCTTAGTGTGGAGACAGATGATTGGTTGACTATGACAGATTGCCCAAAGGAACTACAGAACTATCTAAGTGTGGAGACATATGATTGGTTGACTACAATAGATTGCCCAAAGGAAGTACAGAACTATCTTAGTGTAGAGACAGATGATTGGTTGACTACAATAGATTGCCCAAAGGAAGTACAGAACTATCTTAGTGTGGAGACATATGATTGGTTGACTACAATAGATTGCCCAATGGAAGTACAGAACTATCTTAGTGAAGAGACAGATGATTGGTTGACTACAATAGATTGCCCAAAGGAAGTACAGAACTATCTTAGTGTAGAGACAGATGATTGGTTGACTACAATAGATTGCCCAATGGAAGTACAGAACTATCTTAGTGAAGAGACAGATGATTGGTTGACTACAATAGATTGCCCAATGGAAGTACAGAACTATCTTAGTGAAGAGACAGATGATTGGTTGACTACAATAGATTGCCCAATGGAAGTACATAACTATCTTAGTGTGGAGACATATGATTGGTTGACTACAATAGATTGCCCAATGGAAGTACAGAACTACCTCTGTGCGGAGACAGATGATTGGTTGACTATGACAGATTGCCCAAAGGAACTACAGAACTATCTTAGTGTGGAGATTGATTGATTGACTATGACAGATTGCCCAAAGGAAGTACTGAGCTATCTTAGTGTGGAGACAGATGATTGGTTGACTATGACAGATTGCCAAAAGGAAGTACAGAACTATCTTAGTGTGGAGATTGATTGATTGACTATGACAGATTGCCCAAAGGAAGTACTGAGCTATCTTAGTGTGGAGACAGATGATTGGTTGACTATGACAGATTGCCCAAAGGAAGTACTGAGCTATCTTAGTGTGGAGACAGATGATTGGTTGACTATGATAGATTGCCCAAAGGAAGTACTGAGCTATCTTAGTGTGGAGACAGATGATTGGTTGACTATGACAGATTGCCAAAAGGAAGTACAAAACTATCTTAGTGTGGAGATTGATAGGTTGACTACAATAGATTGCCCAAAGGAAGTACTGAGCTATCTTAGTGTAGAGACAGAAGATTGGTTGACTATGACAGATTGCCCAAAGGAAGTACAGAACTATCTTAGTGTGGAGACAGATGATTGGCTGAATATGACAGATTGCCCAAAGGAAGTACTGAGCTATCTTAGTGTGGAGACAGATGATTGGTTGACTATGATAGATTGCCCAAAGGAAGTACTGAGCTATCTTAGTGTGGAGACAGATGATTGGTTGACTATGACAGATTGCCAAAAGGAAGTACAAAACTATCTTAGTGTGGAGATTGATAGGTTGACTACAATAGATTGCCCAAAGGAAGTACTGAGCTATCTTAGTGTAGAGACAGAAGATTGGTTGACTATGACAGATTGCCCAAAGGAAGTACAGAACTATCTTAGTGTGGAGACAGATGATTGGTTGACTATGATAGAATGCCCAAAGGAAGTACATAATTATCTTAGTGTGGAGACAGATGATTGGTTGACTACAATAGATTGCCCAATGGAAGTACAGAATCACTCTCTGTGCGGAGACAGATGATTGGTTGAGTATGATAGATTGGCCAATGGAAGTACAGAACTATCTTAGTGTAGAGACAGATGATTGGTTGACTATGATAGAATGCCCAAAGGAAGTACAGAACTATCTTAGTGTGGAGACAGATGATTGGTTGACTATGACAGATTGCCCAAAGGAACTACAGAACTATCTTAGTGTGGAGATTTATTGATTGACTATGACAGATTGCCCAAAGGAAGTACAGAACTATCTTAGTGTAGAGACAGATGATTGGTTGACTACAATAGATTGCCCAATGGAAGTACAGAACTACCTCTGTGCGGAGACAGATGATTGTTTGAGTATGAAAGATTGCCCAATGGAAGTACAGAACTATCTTAGTGTAGAGACAGATGATTGGTTGACTACGACAGATTGCCCAATGGAAGTACAATACTATCTTAGTGTGGAGAGAGATGATTGGTAGACTATGACAGATCGCCCAATGGAAGTACAGAACTATCTTAGTGTGGAGACAGATGATTGGTTGACTACAACAGATTGCCCAATGGAAGTACTGAGCTATCTTAGTGTAGAGACAGAAGATTGGTTGACTATGACAGATTGCCCAAAGGAAGTACAGAACTATCTTAGTGTGGAGACAGATGATTGGCTGAATATGACAGATTGCCCAAAGGAAGTACTGAGCTATCTTAGTGTGTAGACAGATGATTGGTTGACTATGATAGATTGCCCAAAGGAAGTACTGAGCTATCTTAGTGTGGAGACAGATGATTGGTTGACTATGACAGATTGCCAAAAGGAAGTACAAAACTATCTTAGTGTGGAGATTGATAGGTTGACTACAATAGATTGCCCAAAGGAAGTACTGAGCTATCTTAGTGTAGAGACAGAAGATTGGTTGACTATGACAGATTGCCCAAAGGAAGTACAGAACTATCTTAGTGTGGAGACAGATGATTGGTTGACTATGATAGAATGCCCAAAGGAAGTACATAATTATCTTAGTGTGGAGACAGATGATTGGTTGACTACAATAGATTGCCCAATGGAAGTACAGAATCACTCTGTGCGGAGACAGATGATTGGTTGAGTATGATAGATTGGCCAATGGAAGTACAGAACTATCTTAGTGTAGAGACAGATGATTGGTTGACTATGATAGAATGCCCAAAGGAAGTACAGAACTATCTTAGTGTGGAGACAGATGATTGGTTGACTATGACAGATTGCCCAAAGGAACTACAGAACTATCTTAGTGTGGAGATTTATTGATTGACTATGACAGATTGCCCAAAGGAAGTACAGAACTATCTTAGTGTAGAGACAGATGATTGGTTGACTACAATAGATTGCCCAATGGAAGTACAGAACTACCTCTGTGCGGAGACAGATGATTGTTTGAGTATGAAAGATTGCCCAATGGAAGTACAGAACTATCTTAGTGTAGAGACAGATGATTGGTTGACTACGACAGATTGCCCAATGGAAGTACAATACTATCTTAGTGTGGAGAGAGATGATTGGTAGACTATGACAGATCGCCCAATGGAAGTACAGAACTATCTTAGTGTGGAGACAGATGATTGGTTGACTACAACAGATTGCCCAATGGAAGTACAATACTATCTTAGTGTGGAGAGAGATGATTGGTAGACTATGACAGATCGCCCAATGGAAGTACAGATCTGGCCTTACCTTGGAATATTGGGGAGACCTTCCAGATGGACACCACCCCCTCACTGGCGAACTGGCCGAAGGACAGTTCCAGGAAGACAAGGGGGATCCCAGTGATGAACAGCATGATGATGAAGGGGATCAGGAACGCTCCTGAAACAGGATGTCATGGTTACAGTTGGCCAGCAACACTAATCTGCAAATAGAGTCTATTTCCTTTGTTTCTTGTTTAGCCTGACATTCACATGAAGGCTGTGTAACAGCCAGTCACTGATTCTGGTTGATTCTGGTTGATGCTAGCAATTTTAGCCCTTAGCACAAATGTTTAGACAAGCAAAGGTTCCCAGGGCCCTTTTCCACAAACATAGGTTCCCAGGGCCCTTTTCCACAAACATAGGTTGCTAGGGGCCTTTTCCAACCCAACCACCCCATGAAAAGACAAACATAGGTTGCTATGGGCCTATTCCAACCCAACCATCCCATGCGAAGACAAACATAGGTTGCTATGGGCCTATTCCAACCCAACCATCCCATGCGAAGACAAACATAGGTTGCAATGGGGCCTATTCCAACCCAACCACCCCATGCTGGAAAAGACAAACATAGGTTGCTAGGGGCCTATTTCAACCCAAATACCCCATGCGAAGACAAACATAGGTTGCTAGGGGCCTATTCCATCCCAACCACCCCATGCGAAGACAAACATAGGTTGCTAGGGGCCTTTTCCAACCCAACCACCCCATGCGAAGACAAACATAGGTTGCTAAGGGCCTATTTCAACCCAACCACCCCATGCGAAGACAAAAACAGGTTGCTAGGCACCTATTCCAACCGAACCACCCCATGCAAAGACAAACACAGGTTGCTAGGGGCCTATTGTAGCAGGGTGTGGAGTCATCCCACAGATGACATCCTTACCTTGTCAGCTTGCTGACGGGGTTAACCTCTTTGGTCATGGGGACAAGCATCCGACTTCTGATCAGAAGGTCCGTGGTTCGAATCCCAGCACGGGACTCGGAAATGAGCACGTTCATATGAAATTTGAGCAAAATATGTCTCAGTACCCAACTATGCGGCTTGGGACGTGCCTTCTGTTGACGGGGGAGTATGTAGCAGGGCGTGGAGTCATCCCACAGATGACATCCTTACCTTGTCAGCTTACTGACGGGGTTAACCTCTTTGGTCATGTGGACAAGCGTCCGACTTCGGAATAAAAGGTCCATGGTTCGAATCCCAGCACGGGACTCGGAAATTTTATGGCCGCTACATTGGCGCCCAACAGGGATTATGCATATTTATATAAATCACACAATGAAGTAAACCTTTCCTTGTAGATATGTGTATTGTACAAGTTAATTGTTGTGTCTGAACTATTCTCAGTCACATGACATATGTATATATTTTCATGTGTTATCATGTGTTTCATGTGTTGCTTGGCTCAGGTATCACAGTCCTGTAGTATGAGGAGGGTTGACCGCCGGTAACAACACTCCCGTGTCACCCACAGGGTACGCAGGTTATAATCTATTTCGTTATTTATGCATAAGTGATGTATTTGCTTACTGTTGCATATATTGTATTATTGTCTTGTATCATGTACTTGATGACATGATGATATATCATAATTTGCTAAACACATTTGTAAGAAACATATATTTGTATGTGCACTTCTAATGGTATGAGCATATGACGTATGCATTATTACAGATAGTAATCTTCCTGTAAACATATGCTTATTGATGTTATGTAAGATAGTGTGATGTAATAAGTACGCTTGTATTTTAACCCATCAAAGAAATTGTACTTATGATACACTATTGTTACAGAGTGTCTACTGATATCAACTGATATCCACTGAATCCTCAGAATAAACGAGTTGACCTCACACCCGCAGCCTTTATTCTCACTGACATAGAGGGTAAATCCCAGGCCGCAACACTATTCCCACCCAACCACCCCATGCAAAGACAAACATAGGTTGCTAGGAGCCTATTAATAATAATAATAATAAATGCATATTTATAATGCGCCCCTTCCACACCCTAAGGCATGCTCAAAGAGCTACAGAATATTTACACTGGAGTATTTACAGATGAAGTTATACATAATATACTGAGAAAAGGTGGGTTTTAAGTCTGGACTTAAAAATGTCAATTGTGGTAGAGCTTTTAAGGGCACATGGGAGAGAGTTCCAGAGCACAGGCGCGGAGTAAGAGAATGATCGGTGTCCGAATGATTTCAGTTTGTAGGATGGGATGACCAGTCGGTTTTGTGTGTTTGAGCGCAAGTAGGAGTTCAGACAAGTAGGAGGGAGCCAAACCATGGAGGCACTTGTACGTCAGACAGAGGATCTTAAAGTCAATTCTGGCCCTAACTGGTAGCCAATGCAGTTCTTTCAACACTGGTGTTACATGGGAACGTTTAGAAGTCTTGCTGATGATGCGGGCGGAAGTATTTTGGATCTTCTGAAGCTTATCAAGGAGTTTAGAACTGAGGCCCGAAAGGATGCTGTTACAGTAATCAAGCCTAGATGTAACAAGAGCTCGAACAAGGGCTTGAGTTGCAGCAGTTGTCAGGTATTGCCGAATGTTACCAATGGATCTTAGGTGAAAGTAGCAGGTCCTGCTCAGGCGGTTAACATGAGCATCCAGAGTCAAGGAAGAGTCGATGTGGACACCCAAGTCCTTAACCACATCAGAGAATCTGACGTCAGAGTCTGCGACTGTAAGGGTGTCGGTTTTGACCTTGCTGAGTTGTTGCTTTGTACCAATGAGAACTGCTTCTGTTTTTGTGTCATTAAGTTTAAGCATGTTTCCTGTCATCCAGCACTTGATGTCCTGCGTAAATTCAGCGATGCACTGAAGAGACGTAGATAGATCTGACAGATGAAATGCTTTCAGGAGCTGGGTGTCATCAGCGTAGGCATGATGAGAAACTGTGTGGTCTGTAGTTATCCTTCCAACATATCCGGTATACAACACAAACAGGACTGGACCAAGGACTGATCCCTGTGGCACCCCACATGTGATTACAGTGCCTTTTGATCTCTCAGTGCCAACAACAACAGATTGCTGTCGGTCAGACAGATAAGACGTCACCCATTGAAGGGCATGACCTTCAAGTCCGTACTGTTGTGTGAGCCTGGACAAGAGTCTATGGTGATCAATTGTGTCGAAGGCTGCAGAGAGGTCCAACAACACTAGAGCAGCAATCCTACCATCGTCGACAGCACAACGAAGCTCATTTGTCACTTGCAGTAAGGCAGTCTCCGTACTATAGTATTGCCGATACGCTGACTGGAATTCATCAAGCAGAAGATGTTTAGAGAGATGGTCTTTGAGTCTGACATGCACGGCCTTCTCAATTATCTTGGAAATGAAGGATAAATTTGAGACAGGTCGAAAGTTCTGAAGATTCTGAGAGTCAAGATCAGGTTTCTTTAGCAGAGGTTTGACTACAGCATGTTTGAATCTGGATGGAAATACACTACTCTCCAAACTTGAGTTGACAATTTTGGTAATGCTTGGCAACAAGTCAAGATATTGAAACAGAAGTTTAGTTGGTATGGGGTCGGAGTCGCAAGTGGTAGGCTTTGAAGAGCGGATAATTGATTCAATGTCCTTGGGGGTGAAGGGCGCAAACTGTGTTAGTGGATCGCCTGTGAAGAGGGGTTCACTGAAACACCTATCAACTTCCTTGGCTGAAAGTCCTTGTCGAATGGTATCAATCTTTGAAATGAAAAATGAGTTGAAGGAGTCTGCGAGTTCCATGTGACTTTGTCCGGGAGGTACTCTATCACCATCACCTCCTTTACCAAGCAGTTTATTCATAAACCTGTAAAGGGAAGCAGGTTTCCCCATACTATTCTGTATACTGTGAAGACAATATTTCCTTTTAGCGGAGATGATTAAAAAGGTGGTAGCATTTCGGCACTGTTGATATATCTGCCTGTGAATTTCCAGGCGTGTCTTACGCCACTAACGTTCTGCTCTGCGCCGTTGTGTTTAACGAATGGACTCGTCATACCATGGAGCATGAGGACGGAGTATCACATTCTTCTCAACTGCCGGAGCATGTTTGTCTAGAAGAGATGTGAGGGTGTCATGGAAGAGCTCAACATGGTCCTCAACATCAGGGGGAGGATCAGTTAGGAGGTTTGAATTAACCAAGTCAAGTCTGAAACTATCTGGCTGAATCTTCTTGATGTTTCGACACATCAAGATTGAATGCTTGTTGTTTGGCTTAATTAAGTCAATAGCAAAGAAGACATTGAAGTTGTCAGACATATGGCGATCGATGACTTCGACATCTTTGATAATATTGCAGCTGCTGTGTGTGATAATCCAGTCAAGAATGTTGCCAGATTTGTGTGTGGCGACAGACACATGCTGGGTAAGGGAATAAGTATTCAGTAGCTGAATGTATTTCTTGACCTCGGACTTCTCATGAAAGTGTTGAAGTGCACATTAAAGTCGCCAAGAATTACTGTATAGTTTTTGGAGTGTGTTGCGAAGAGGGTAGATAACTTTGGAAGAAAGTCATTGTTTTTCAGTTTGTTTTTCGCAGAGGGTGGAGGTCGGTAAATACACACCAGGCTAAAGGTAGCCTGTCCAGAAGTTATCACAACATTCATTTTCTAAAAGGATTTAGAACTGTTTCCTGAGTCACTACGACGAACAGTGAGGGATTTTCTGTAGAGAATTGCGATTCCACCTCCACTTGCATCGAGTCTAGGGCAGTGGAGGAGAGAATGGGACACTGGTGTCATTTCAGCTATCTTAGCTTCGTCACCCGTGAGCCTTA
Organism: Haliotis rubra; assembly: GCF_003918875.1. Taxonomy (NCBI): domain Eukaryota; kingdom Metazoa; phylum Mollusca; class Gastropoda; order Lepetellida; family Haliotidae; genus Haliotis; species Haliotis rubra. The sequence continues at coordinate 281,203 of NW_025767685.1, forward strand.
GCCACATTTCAGTTAAGATATTCAAACCCAAACACCCAATGCGAAGACAAACATGTGTTGTCAAACTTTGGTTTGCCGCGTGAAGGCCGCTTTAGGGTTAGGGTCTGCAGAATAAGCATTTGAGCTGGATCAAATCAGATACCTACCATTCTTACCACTAAACATGCTTGTAACTACAATACTATTTATTTATGTTTCTTTGCCATCTCAAAACAGCAATCTAATTACCAAATTACAACCATTGTCACTGGTTTCTAATTTATGGAAAGCCTTTCAATTCAAATATGTCATTAAAGTCTGTCAATAAAGCATTTTTCTGAAGAGGCATTACTGAGTTTAATTAACTGATTGTGTTCCTGTGAAAGAGAGAATAATACTCAATAGCTGGAACAATAGATTGAAATAGATTATGATCTCTGTTTGGGAAAGTTATTCATTGAAATATGTTCAAGATATAAGTTATTGAGTGGTAGTCTCGGGTGACTGATATTCCATTTAGTAAAACAACTCAAGCGTAAAGAAAAATTTCCACTAATCATTTGAATAAATTTACTGGAATGATGGCAAGATTTTGGTCAGGACTGTTTGAAGTATACATGGTCATGAAAAACATGTTTGTTTCCAATCAGTAATTGATGTCACTTAAATTCAGGATACAATTCAGGACTTGATAAACATAATTCCTGGTAGAACGTAGTAGAACTTGACTTGTCGTCACTTCTTACAACAAAACAGAACATTCAATGGTACGACACCAAGTGTTTACCAGAACCATTCCTCATAAAGCATACTTATTCCCACAAAAACAATTAAGAGAGGTTCACAATAAAGATTTATTAAATATGGTAAAGGGAAAGGCTGAGGAATGTTTTCCCTGAGCTTCAGAAAGAGAGATATGTCTTGTTCTGGTTGGAAGCGTTTATTATTGAAAATGATTGTCATGACTCCCCTCCAATATGGGTCAAGTTTTGAGGACTGAACAATGAGCTCCGTAACGGAATTATCATCGAATAGCACAACATTGTCCACACACAAGTTAATGTCACAGTCAAAGCTAGCCTTAACCATGAATTCACCTCAACTGAGGCGAAACACAACCACTATCATCAGGCCATCTACAAGGGGAAGAAATCCTTCATGTAGGGCCCTGCACAGCTGATCCAGGATGACAACCGTGATAATCGTCTGCCCGGGTATGCTTGCTGCCTGTTAATTCCCTTCACAATGTTCTCCAACCTGGGTCATGGTATTCCCGTGCCAAACACAACTGACTGCCGTTGCCTGGTCTTATATAGAAAGAAACAGATGCCCGCTATGTCTGTCTTGATGGTTGTATGTGCCACACAGAGAACTGTATGACAATGTGTCACAAAATCTAACAGCAGTCTCTGTTAATGCAGGATAGCAACATGGCTTCCAGCACAAATCCTATGTCTCCAAGAAACGTTTTGAAGTTTTAAAGCTGGATCTGTGAACCTTATATGTGGATCAGGCTTCTGACCCGATATACTACGCTAGCTTGTAATCCCAGAAGACCTCCTTGAATGATGGGATCTTGGTAAGGAGCATGGCATACTTGGGGGAAAGGATTACTTGGTACATGTTTAGCTAACCCAAACACCCCATGCGAAGACAAACATAGGTTGCTAAGGGCCTATTCCAACCCAACCACCCCATGCAAAGACAACCATAGGTTGCTAAGGGCCTATTCCAACCCAACCACCCCATGCGAAGACAAAAACAGGTTGCTAGGCGCTTTTTTCAACCCAACCACCCCATGCAAAGACAAAAACAGGTTGCTAGGCGCCTTTTCCAACCCAACCACCCCATGCAAAGACAAACATAGGTTGCTAAGGGCCTATTTCAACCCAACCACCCCATGCGAAGACAAAAACAGGTTGCTAGGGGCCTTTTCCAACCAAACCACCCCATGCAAAGACAAACATAGGTTGCTAAGGGCCTATTCCAACCCAACCACCCCATGCGAAGACAAACATAGGTTGCTAAGGGCCTATTCCAACCCAACCACCCCATGCGAAGACAAACATAGGTTGCTAGGGGCCTATTCCAACCCAACCACCCCATGCGAAGACAAACATAGGTTGCTAAGGGCCTATTCCAACCAAACCACCCCATGCAAAGACAAACACAGGTTGCTAGGGGCCTATTGTAGCAGGGCATGGAGTCATCCCACAGATGACATCCTTACCTTGTCAGCTTGCTGACAGGGTTAACCTCTTTGGTCATGTGGACAAGCGTCCGACTTCTGATCAGAAGGTCCGTGGTTCGAATCCCAGCACGGGACTAGGAAATTTTATGGCCGCTACATTGGTGCCCAACGTGGGGCTGAGCACATTCATATGAAATTTGAGCAAAATAAGTCTCAGTACCCAACTATGCGGCTCGGGACATGCCTTCTGTTGACGGGGGAGTATGTAGCAGGGCGTGGAGTCATCCCACAGATGACATCCTTACCTTGTCAGCTTGCTGACGGGGTTAACTTCTTTGGTCATGTGGACAAGCGTCCGACTTCAGATCAGAAGGTCCGGGTTCGAATCCCAGCACGGGACTCGGAAATTTTATGGCCGCTACATTGGCGTCCAACAGGGATTATGCATATTTATATAAATCACACAATGAAGTAAACCTTTCCTTGTAGATATGTGTATTGTACAAGTTAATTGTTGTGTCTGAACTATTCTCAGTCACATGACATATGTATATATTTTCATGTGTTATCATGTGTTTCATGTGTTGCTTGGCTCAGGTATCACAGTCCTGTAGTATGAGGAGGGTTGACCGCCGGTAACAACACTCCCGTGTCACCCACAGAGTACGCAGGTTATAATCTATTTCGTTATTTATGCATAAGTGATGTATTTTCTTATTGTTGCATATATTGTATTATTGTCTTGTATCATGTACTTGATGACATGATGATATATCATAATTTGCTAAACACATTTGTAAGAAACATATATTTGTATGTGCACTTCTAATTGTATGAGCATATGACGTATGCATTATTACAGATAGTAATGTACCTGTAAACATATGCTTATTGATGTTATGTAAGATAGTGTGATGTAATATGTACGCTTGTATTTTAACCCATCAAAGAAATTGTACTTATGATAACACTATTGTTACAGAGTGTCTACTGATATCAACTGATATCCACTGAATCCTCAGAATAAACGAGTTGACCTCACACCCGCAGCCTTTATTCTCACTGACATAGAGGGTAAATCTCGCCGCAACACTATTCCCACCCAACCACCCCATGCGAAGACAAACATAGGTTGCTAGGAGCCTATTCAAACCCAAACACCCAATGCGAAGACAAACGTGTTGTCAAACTTTGGTTTGCCGCGTGAAGGCCGCTTTAGGGTTAGGGTCTGCAGAATAAGCATTTGAGCTGGATCAAATCAGATACCTACCATTTTTTACCACTGAACATGCTTGTAACTACAATACTATTTATTTATGTTTCTATGCCATCTCAAACAGCAAACTAATTACCAAATTACAACCATTGTCACTGGTTTCTAATTTATGGAATGCCTTTCAATTCAAATATGTCATTAAAGTCTGTCAATAGAGCATTTTTGTGAAGAGGCATTACTGAGTTAATTAACTGACTGTGTTCCTGTGAAAGAGAGAATAGTACTCAATAGCTGGAACAATAGATTGAAATAGAAGATTGTTATCTCTGTTTGGGAAGGTTATTCATTGAAATATGTTCAAGATATAAGTTATTGAGTGGTAGTCTCGGGTGACTGATATTCCATTTAGTGAAATAACTCAAGCGTAAAGAAAAAATTCCACTAATCATTTGAATAAATTTACTGGAATGATGGCAACATTTTGGTGAGGACTGTTTGAAGTACACGTGTGTTTCCAATCAGTAACTGATGTCACTTAAATTCAGGATACAATTCAGGACTTGATATACATAATTCCTGGTAAAACGTAGTAGAACCTGACTTGTCGCAACTTCTTACAACAAAACAGAACATTCAATGGTACGACACCAAGTGTTTACTTATTCCCACAAAAACAACTAAGTGAGGTTCACAATAAAGATTTATTAAATATGGTAAAGGGAAAGGCTAAGGAATGTTTTCCCTGAGCTTCAGAAAGAGAGATATGTCTTGTTCTGGTTGGAAGCGTTTATTATTGACAATGATTGTCGTGACTCCCCTCCAATATGGGTCAAGTTTTGAGGACTGAACAATGAGCTCCGTAACAGAATTATCATCGAATAGCACAACATTGTCCATACACAAGTTAATGTCACAGTCAAAGCTAGCCTTAACCATGAATTCACTTCAACTGAGGCCAAACACAACCGCTAGCATCAGGCCATCTACATAGGGGAAGAAATCCTTTATGTAGGGCCCTGCATAGCTGATCCAGGATGTCAACCATGATAATCGTCTGCCCAGGTGTGCTTGCTGCCTGTTAATTCCCTTCAGAAAGTGCTCCAACCTGGGTCATGGTATTCTCCTGGTAACTCCTTGCATCCATGTCTGTGCAAATCTGTGTTCATCTGCAAACGTCCGTCTGCACTATGAAGGGTACTAGAGAAATGGTACATACTAAAGTCGCCTACATGGCCCCTCTCCATGGTTGTAGGGTTGGTAATGCACTGATGCAGGATCCACCGTTCTGCTTGACTGATGCATCGACTGTGAGGTGTTGTGTTAGTTATGGTGCTTGCCTTGAACATTAGCACCAACCACGCTACCATGACAGCCAGTGTTCTGTGTACTTGTTTCTATAGCGCATGGATGCTGCCAGCTTGCCAGGACATGTGTTCCGCCATCTTGGATAGTCCTGGATGATGATATTCTCACAAGAAGGTAGATGTGTAGCATGATAAGGGGTACATGGCAAAGCTCAACGAACTGGAGCAATCTCTGTGCCAGCATGATCTGATGAATACCATGTACATGCTTAATGCTCACAAAGTTTGTCTTGATTAGTTGCAGCATCTCCTTGTGAGCAAAAGAATTGGGAAGCTGAATGTTGATCTAAAAATATTTTTGCAATAAACGGAGAAGTCCAGTCTTCTGGATGAGGCAATAAATGTCTGGATCAAGATGTTGCCATTGTCTCTTTGACCTCAACATACCTCTTGATCATACGTGACAGTCTTGAGCCTGCAGGCCATGTCGCGGATGGTAATGAGGCTTCTCTTTAGTCCTCCAGAACGGAGTGACCACTCTCCATTGTCTATCAAAGCATGGCTATGAAAAGCTGTCAGAAGCAGGCCCTGTCAGAGATGGTGATGAAGTTCTTCTCTTTAGTCCTCCAGTATGGGGCAACCACTCTCGATGGTCTACTAAAGTATGGCTACGAAAAGCTGTCATATGCCAGAAGATAAACCTGCGAGACGGGAGATATGAGAAATAGTGCACTCTAAAACAAAGGAAAGATATTAAAACGCATGTGCAGTTATGTCAGTACTCTGCTGTGAGTTGAACAACTACACACATAAACAAAATTTGTTTGCAGCAAACAAATATCATTTGTTGCATCATCACACCCATTTACTCCACTATCATGGAGATTGGATCATCTATGTACTAGAGTTTATCATAAAATCCTCAATTTACTTCATATATTTTCATAACTTGAGACAACCCCGATCAGTTGACTCTGCGACCTAACACATGATATCTTACAAATGAACGTGAAATCAATTCTCTCAGTTTTGTTCATATAATAGCCATGTGTTGGAAAAGTGTTTATCAAAGACTGTTGGATGAACACCTCATAGGTAGAAAAGTGTTTATCAAAGACTGTTGGATGAACACCTCATAGTTAGAAAAGTGTTTATCAAAGACTGTTGGATGAACACCTTATACTTATAGTTAGAAAAGTGTTTATCAAAGACTGTTGGATGAACACCTCATAGTTAGAAAAGTGTTTATCAAAGACTGTTGGATGAACACCTCATAGTTGGAAAAGTGTTTATCAAAGACTGTTGGATGAACACCTCATATTTGGAAAAGTGTTTATCAAAGGCTGTTGGATGAACACCTCATAGTTAGAAAAGTGTTTATCAAAGACTGTTGGATGAACACCTCATATTTGGAAAAGTGTTTATCAAAGACTGTTGGATGAACACCTCATAGTTGGAAAAGTGTTTATCAAAGACTGTTGGATGAACACCTCATATTTGGAAAAGTGTTTATCAAAGACTGTTGGATGAACACCTCATAGTTAGAAAAGTGTTTATCAAAGACTGTTGGATGAACACCTCATGGTTGGAAAAGTGTTTATCAAAGACTGTTGGATGAACACCTCATAGTTAGAAAAGTGTTTATCAAAGACTGTTGGATGAACACCTCATATTTGGAAAAGTGTTTATCAAAGACTGTTGGATGAACACCTCATAGTTAGAAAAGTGTTTATCAAAGACTGTTTGATGAACACATCATAGTTAGAAAAAAGTAACACTGAGTCTTCATCTCACTTATAGTCTATTACTTCAGAAATTAAATGGACAGAATATTATTAATGTCACCAATCTGGTGTTGCACCTTCTCAACATACAAAATGGAGCCACGTGCTGGAGTTCTACACGGCCAAGCACAAACATATATTCATTACAAATTTAGGGCTCATGCATGCTCTGATGATGTTCTTCGTTCAGCGTCGCATTATACACGGCCGGGGTATACAAATTAGCATTGATTTTGAAGGTTTGTACGAAAGGGTGGGCTTGGACTCTAAGTTGGAGGTGGGATCTATAACCAGGATATTTAGAGTTGAAAACATTATATGCATTTTATAAATATTTAAGGAAAATTTGAAGTCAAGTTAATTTTCACACATTTCGAGGGGAAGAGATGCGACTCTGGGCCCCACCGTTGACTTGGGAGGTTCTCTCTGTATATAGAGAGAATGGCTCAGATGAAATTGTAACTTTAGGAGTTGTGCAAGAAACCAACCAGTTCTTCCAGGAGATTTGTGAATCTGTGTTGCATGTAAACCAGGAAAGCTAGGAAATATCTGAGGACCTTTGTGAAAGAATTCATTCCAAAATAAATGGACTTGAACACCATACTGGACTTATCTTTCACTATTCATCTTAGCTACATCTTCCCCAGAACCAGAGTGGCTAGACAGCTTGCCTAGGAAATAAGGGTATAACACCCCGACACCCTCAGGTAACAGATCACTTTATACATGGTGGTATACAGTAACTGTGATGAATATTGAAATGTATATATCCTAAAATTGAACACCCAGATTTTGAGGTTTCAGTGTTTGATGATGGAGCAAGAGTTTGTGTTTATCAAGGATGTTGGTGATGTAAACATTATGTAGATATATCATGCATTGTATTAATCAATGGTATTTTCTATATATTTATATGCTGAGGAGCTATGGTTGGACACATTAGCGACCATGCCCGACAACCCAGATATCGAGGGTGACTTCCATAGATCCCAGTGGAACAACCATGATTCTGACGGCCCCCCGCACCAACAACCATCTGGAAGGATGGCACTCTCGTCTGAAGAGATTGGTGGGAAAGGCCTACCCTATTATTTTTGAAATAATCAAATTTCTTTCTGAGAAGCAGACTCACAGTGACGTCTGCCTGATGCAGTTCGGCAGTGGAAAAAAATGTCTTTATGGAAGTTGCAGTGGCTGAGCGGGTTAGGTGGCTGACTCTGATGGTGTGAGTTCGAATCCCGGATAGGACTCAACCCAACAAAAGAACTAAAATTTGTACTTTACTAAGAAAGTGTAATCCCAAATACAACATATGTTACATTTGACCACTTTCTAAATGGCACTGTGTATGTAATCAAAAATGTCTGAAGAAAAAGAAATACAGGGACTTGGAACGTCGCCTAGACATCCTAAGATATGGAGTGGACTAAATCAGCACCAGAGAGTTTGCAGATGCTGCATCTCACCTACTTCATGTTGGACAATTTTGTATGTGAAATAAAATGGATGAAATATAGTACTTTTCTCCTGTTGTCTGTGCATTCGCATAATCCGAATTATCGCCTTGTGAAAACAATGTTAATTGGTATAAGGTCAAATGGACAGAACGTCAACATTTTTTCTTAAGTGAACTTTTACATTTCACCCAGACACCGTAGCATACAGAATCTTCATTGTTAATTCTCATCATTACTGCATTGTATGTACTTGTCAGACAATCTGTGCTTTCCATTAATTACTCAAACCTACATCATGATGTATGTAGCCTAATTTGAATATCCCCTGAACTATTCACATCAACAAGTCGTTATGTCCTGCACAACATCACATTCTCACGGTATACCGTGCTGCGGTAACTACTACCGTAACTAATAGGGCTGCGCAATATAACCGGTTCAGACATGAACACGATACGTTTTGCGATACGCTGATCGAAAACCGGTATTTTGACTTGCATTCGGAAGACTTCGTAACACTTGGAAATGTTCGGATATGTCCTTGTTTCATTTGTGCCAAATATTATTCACATTTTTATTTTATCATGATTAAAAGTTGTTATTAAAGCTTAATCAAGCCTAGTGATTTTGTTGTGTTTTTGCTCTATAAATCAAGAAGTAACTCGATTATAAGTAGTTTTTGGTTTAAAAATACTTCATCCCAATACATATCGCAATACATGCTTTCGCATCGCAATATATCGCAATATGAAAATTCTCAGCAATACCCACCCCTAGTAACTAATTAATCCGATCGTCTTGTTTAATGATTTTGAATGACTTGGACCATGAAGTAATGTCATAACTATAATAAACAAGTATGAAAAATACAAAAGTGTTTTAGACTTCTTTGCATTCTGGGAATTTCAGTCATCACAAGTCAACAACGTTAAGCTAACATAACTTGACAATATCACAAAATGACTTCATAAAAATCACAAAAAAGGAATAGTAAACTGAGATGATATCCTTCACAAACCTCCACATGAAATTGAAAATTTCAAAACTGAACAACACGTTAACAACAAATCTGTTAATCATCAATGCCATTGCCAGTACTTTTCGTTCGAGTATTTTCTTCATTCAATCTACATTGGATAGCGGCATTTTAAAGAAACCATATAGAGAAAAACTAGTGAGATCACAAATTTTGCAAACAAATATCTTTGTGAAGAGAAAATACTGTTTTATTTGAATAGGATGTTGGGGTTTTCAGTAACACTGTTAGACAGTCTGGTATTCTGACTGCCTGTGTTAGGAATACCACAAGCAGGATGTGCTGCTTGTAGGAAGCGCCGCCCTTTGGATGAGATGGAAATCCGTTCACCTCATTTATGTTTGGGCCTAGAACTCCACTCACTGTGCACTTGTTATTTATCGCAGAGCTACAGATAACTTTTTGGGTCATTGAGTTATGTACTTGCTTTTGTTCATTTAGAGTGGGTATCCTAATTTTCCTTTGAGTAATCAAATAAATTGTACCCACCTCACTCAAACTCAATTGGTTATTTTGCCATTTTCCATTAATTGTAAAAATAAAGTAAAGTTTTAATGCTGGTTTACATGTTGGTTATTTATATTTGATCTGTAATATAAGAAATGATAAGGAAGACTGCAAGTTGCCATGTTCGTGTGCTGAAATAGAACCTCTCAATATACCTCAGTCATTTTATCTGTCCTCAGTAACCTCCATCACATCTTTGTACGCATGTAAGATCATATTTATTGAGTATTTACAAAATTCCAAGCTTAATTGTACGCACTAGACTTAATAGGAATTGAGTTTTCACATAAATATTTGTGTAAATTTACGTGGATACTGCACCTATCATTTATTAAACATTGTGGAACAGTGAAGACAATGTTGTCCTTGCTTCCCCAAAGAGCTAGTTTCCGCATTTACACATTGGCAACATGCCAAATCCCATGCTACTGATGCCCAGACAATAGGTTATGTTGTGATTCATGTAATATATACAAGATCAAACTTGTAGCTAAGGAAGGGTAAATGGTTTACTGCGCTATGTCTATGTTAAAGAATGGGAGTTGCAATCACCCTAGCGCTACGATCGCTTTGTGAAATGGGGCCCAGATAGTGACTGTAGGCAATGCTGTAACTGTGAAATACACAATGCCATTTTAGAATGTGGTCAAATGTAACACGTTATATTTGGGATTACACTTTCTTAGTAAAGTACAGATTCTAGTACTTCTTTGGGTTGAGTCCCATCCGGGATTCGAACCCACACCCTCAGAGACAGGCACCTAATCGCCAGCACACAAAGTCAGACACCTAGACCGCTCAGCCACCGTGACTTCCACAAAAATGTAAGTCGAACAACTGGTAGTCTAGACTGCGGACTTTGTGTACCCCTCTGATAAGTGCAAATTGGCACGGCTCCCACAGCCGAAAGCTATGAAATACACAATGCCATTTTAAAAAGAGGTCAAATGTAACATATGTTATATTTGGGATAACACTCTCTTAGTAAAGCACAGAAGCCGCGGTGGCTGAGCGGTCTAGGCGTCTGACTTTGTGTGCTGGCGATTAGGTGCCTGACTCTGAGGGTGTGGGTTTGAATCCCGGATGGCACTCAACCCAAAAAGTACTAGAATCTGTACTTTACTACGAAAGTGTTATCCCAAATATACCATGTGTTAATGTTGTAACTGATGATGTCCAACTTATAGATATTTGCAACATGTACTGGTGTTTATTGTTTCCATAGTATTAGAAATGATGCTTATAGGAACAGATGTATCATAACTTCTAGACTCTTTGTGACATGAATATCTCACTCTCAGCACTCTCATTACCCCAGTGGCCGACAGGGTCTACATCAGCCATACACCTCCTGTCACTCACCAGACGGACAACATAACAACTGAGATGTAACCCTGGGACCCCTTATATAATCCTAGGACCCCTTATTTAACCCTGGGTCCCCTTCCACCCCACAAAATATATGCATAACCATCCCTTCTTGATATTGTTGTCAAATGACTGAGCAATAAAATCACGAGGCAAATTCAGTACTTATGCAAACATGTTTCACATGACTTGTGATGCCATAGGGTTTCACTACTCACAGAGCCTGACTGAACCTACCTCCTCCATTCCTGTAACATAGATATGGGAATCTCCACACATTGCCAAGGCCGACTGCATAACTGAGGCATGACAAGACGAAGTCCATCTTGTTGGACCAGTTTCCTCGTTCCGTATTCTCATCATCGGACTTGGACTTAGTTGGCGACGGCAGCTGGGACTCAAAGTTTGCTGCCACATAATAGGCGCCATTGTTTGTATCTCTCTTGTCCATGTCTTCACAGCGTCAATGAGCTGAAACTGAGAGTCAGGGGCTCAGTTTGTACATCATATGTGTAGGTCTATCATTATCAGATGTATCAGAATATTTCAGCTAAATGAAGCAATAAATGAAACATGAAGATATACAGGTCCTCAACAGGTCTTCAACTTTACCACTCGGTTGATGTGTTGAGTGACACACCTACCTACCTGCTGCCCTTGCTTCTATCCTACACATCACAGACCCACCTACCTGCTGCCCTTGCTTCTATCCTACACAGCACAGACCCACCTACCTGCTGCCCTTGCTTCTATCCCACACATCATAGACCCACCTACCTAATGCCCTTGCTTCTATCCTACACATCATAGACCTACCTGTTGCCCTTGCTTCTATCCCACTCATCACAGACCCACCTACCTGTTGCCCTTGCTTCTATCCCACACATCACAGACCCACCTACCTGCTGCCCTTGCTTCTATCCTACACAGCACAGACCCACCTACCTGTTGCCCTTGCTTCTATCCCACACATCATAGACCCACCTACCTACCTGTTGCCCTTGCTTCTATCCCACACAGCACAGACCCACCTACCTGTTGCCCCTTGCTTCTATCCCACACATCACAGACCCACCTACCTGCTGCCCTTGCTTCTATCCCACACAGCACAGACCCACCTACCTGTTGCCCTTGCTTCTATCCCACACATCACAGACCCACCTACCTGCTGCCCTTGCTTCTATCCCACACATGATAGACCCACCTACCTGTTGCCCTTGCTTCTATCCCACACATCATAGACCCACCTACCTGTTGCCCTTGCTTCTATCCTACACATCACAGACCCACCTACCTGTTGCCCTTGCTTCTATCCTACACAGCACAGACCCACCTACCTGCTGCCCTTGCTTCTATCCCACACATCACAGACCCACCTACCTGCTGCCCTTGCTTCTATCCCACACATCACAGACCCATCTACCTGTTGCCCTTGCTTCTATCCCACACAGCACAGACCCACCTACCTGCTTCTATCCCATCCTACACAGCACACACCCACCTACCTGCTGCCCTTGCTTTCTATCCCACACAGCACAGACCCACCTACCTGCTGCCCTTGCTTGCTATCCCACACATCCCACCACATCACTGACCCACCTACCTGCTGCCCTTGCTTCTATCCCACACATCACAGACCCACCTACCTGCTGCCCTTGCTTCTATCCTACATATCACAGACCCACCTACCTGCTGCCCTTGCTTCTATCCTACACATCACAGACCCACCTACCTGCTGCCCTTGCTTCTATCCCACACAGCACAGACCCACCTACCTGCTGCCCTTGCTTCTATCCTACACATCACAGACCCACCTACCTGCTGCCCTTGCTTCTTCTATCACAGACCCACACCTGCTGCCCTTTGCTTCTATCCTACCTGCTGTCCTTGCTTCTTTCCGACACATCAGACCCACCTACCTGCTGCCCTTGCTTCTATCCCACACATCACAGACCCACCTACCTGCTGCCCTTGCTTCTATCCTAACCCTGACGCTTGGTGACAACTAACCCTGACCCTTGGTGACAACTAACTCTGACCCTTGGTGACAACTAACCTTTACTCTTGGTGACAACTAACCCTGACCCTTTGACCCTTGGAGACAACTAACCCTGTCTCTTGGTGACAACTAACCCTGACCCTTGCAGGCAACTAACTCTGACCCTTGGTGACAACTAACCCTGACCCTTGGTGACAACTAACCCTGAACCTTGGTGACAACTAACTCTGACCCTTGGTGACAACTAACTCTGACCCTTGGAGACAACTAACCCTGAACCTTGGTGACAACTAACTCTGACCCTTGGTGACAACTAACTCTGACCCTTGGTTACAACTAACCCAGACTCTTGGTGACAACTAACCCTGACCATTGGTGACAACTAACTCTGACCCTTGGTGACAACTTACCCTGACCCTTGGTGACAACTAACCCTGACCCTTGGTGACAGCAAAGGGAGGTAATATAATTATCGGGCCAAGCCGTGGATGCAGCCAGGGTATGGTGGAGAGTGATTGTAACGTAAACCCTGGAGATTATCGAGGATGACAAAGCACCTGCTACATAATAAATTGCTTCAGTTGCGCTAGTATGTTAGTGGTGACGCAATGAAGGTCATTCAAACAAATGTCACAGTGCTACAAACCTATGGTGTTGCTCTTGAGCAACTGAAACACAAATATGAAAACTGCAATTACATGCAGGTTTTAGAATGGTTTCAGGAAAAAAGAGTTTGTTGCATACAGATGGACACACTGTAACATTCACTGTACCAAACTGTTCATGGGAAATATTAGGGCCCTCTCACTGTAGTAAACATCAGACCTTACAATACAGTGTTCACAAAATGGTGTTTCAAAGTAACAGGACATTGGGTCCTGTAAGTTTCAGATGTCTGTCTGACCCATTGAAAATTCACAGGACCCATAGAATAAAATTAAACACACATTTCAGATTTAACATTTCTTATAATTGGCATTGAAATTATAAACAAACATAAGATTTATAAACAGCAAACAAGTGACACATGTCACATATAAAACTTCAGTCAAAGTAATTGTGAAATATACAGTCAGACACTGGGGCTGGCGGGTTGTAGACTACTGTCGGACCGTTGGCAAATCTGCCAGATTTGTCAGAGGGTCAGATGCTATTCGTGAACACTGCAATACACAATCTTTTCGTTTTCAAAGAGTGCAGCTTAATGTGGCATTCACCTAGTGCTGATTATGGCTCCCATTTGAGATCAGGCAGGGCTACTAAACGAAAAGTGAAAAAAGTTGGATAACTATCCTCAATGATCTGGAACGTCACATCATTGTCTGAATGCAGTTGTATACATTCGTAACAGAGTTCTACGGATCAGGAAAGATCCAGAGAGGTTGGTCAAGGACTCACGGCAGTAGGTGTGTCCCGCAACATTCAGGAAACTGAGCTGAATTTGTGTAAGTCGCATTACAATCGTGACTATGTCGTGACAGATTCTGTAACAATGTCCTTTGCTGTCTGGACGGTTTCCTGTAGATCAGAACACTTTTGTGATGAACGGGCATGATTTGGAGAAACTTTTAATTGCCGTTTCTTGCTGATTGATTGTGTCCAGATCTTGCCAAATGTCAACCAGAGTTGGATCACTGTCTGATCTCTATCGGATTGCATTCGGGAGAATCGGGACACTGTTGTGTAGGGCTGCAACGAATACACTATGTGTCGAATATGATACGTATCATGAATAGTGGGTAACGAATACGATTAATTATTCACGAATACAATATTGTACTTAAGTGATTGATGTACAATATGGAATGCCCATGTTGACAGTTTTGATTTGTCACAGCAATAACCAGTAATAGTTATAATCGACAGTACCATGTGCAGTCTTGGCAAACTAACATGACTTGCTCTACTCAAGACTAGTACATATTGAATTCTTGCATATCTCACTTTCCAAAAGTACACAAGGGTTCAAGTAAAACATGCTCCCTTAAAAATCGTAAATATTCGTTAATATTCGGTTCTGGTGACCACGAATAACAAATTGAATTCATGAAGGGCTACGGTTCGATTCACCGAATATACAAGTGAATCGTTACAGCCTTACTGTTGTGACAGATTCGGTTGTTTTTTAACATGCGGAAGATACAAATTGGATGATATTGGATTGAGAATGACGGGAGAATCAGGACCAATTTGGCTGGAAACGGCAGATTCAGGACGCTTCTTGAGCAATACCTGATTGTTGTCTTGATTAAACAAATGTTTTTTTCAAATTTGTTTATTTCCTGCCATGAACCACAGGAACTTGATCAGAATTTTGCCAAATTTAATTGCCAATGGTCCTTTCAAGGACGGCAGTAAAAATCCTGAATGTGTGACTGAGGCTTAAAGTGCACCCTATGAGATTAAGTAATTTCTGTGGTTGTTTTGCTTTATTTCAAATTTGCCACCATACAAAAACATTCTATTGGATTCTCATACTAGTGGCATCTATTGAATCTAGGTTCAACTATATTGTAACAATATTTGAGCACAGCATTCAACATTTGATATGGCAGCACATGGTCATGCATCAGTTTTCAGTTTGACATCAAGTTACATTAAGTAGGGTACTTACAGCATTAAAGTATCTGATGTTTTCACACTATGTTCTATATCTACAGTGGGCAGCTGGTAGGTCAGAGTAGGCCAGTAAATTGGAATAGAGGCAAATTCCACATGTATAAATGTGTTAAGGTGACTGGCATCTCATAAGTACTTGTTTTGCATGTGAATGTGGGTTAACCTTCCTTTACTGCTTGCTTTTTAAGTCAAGGTACCTCCACTATACACATAAAGCTGTTTATGTTTGACTATAACCATTTCTTCGTTCCATTCATAAGCTGTTGAACTGAAGTTTATCAAGAGAGTCACTACTCATTTTAATACATTATATTACATCTTCCTACAGGTGCTTGAATTTGTCTTCATAATGTACATGTTCAAGACACGTCTTTGTATCAGTCGTTTCTAAAGTATGTAATGTGGAGACTTTAAGGATGTCACGATACATAAGTTTCATGAACCGATACGTATCACGATACCCATGTCACGATTCTCTCATAACATCAAAAAATATGATACAATTGCAAAATGTAAATGATACATAAACATATTTAAACCGATATACTTTCAAAACTAAATATGGAAACAGTTTTTAATGTATCGATAATTGTATTGTCTTAAAAAAGTATCTATGCATCAATGTATTGTGGCATCCGCAGGATACTTTATAAAACAATTGTCAGCATATTCAAATAATCCACAATTTAAACATTTTCCACCTCTGACTAGAGCAAGCATTCAAGTGATTAAGTTCAGCTGTCCCAATAAATGCCAATGGAAGCTTAAAGAATACAGATTGTGATGTTGAATGTAGCATCAATTAGGTTGCTGGGGAGGAAACAATCAGCCATGTTGATTTTGATGACATGAATACTAAGCTAAATGTTTTCGCACCAGACAGCGCGGAGGCCAAATATGAAAGTATATCAATCCAGAGTCGGCTGAAGCATTTTTAATGGGTTTAAATGAAAGCAGAATTCCAGATCATTGCTTTGGAAACGGTCCATGGAGTATCTGCTTAAGAAAGCAATAAAGGTCCAAACAAGTCATGGTCTTTCTTTGGCAACAATCAGACTGAAAGATGCCAGTTGTCATATAGACAACCATAGCATTGTGACATGTTGGAAATTCAAATCAATGATAGGAAACTGTAACATATGTCATACTTGGGATTGCACATTCTCAGAGATTACATTTTCAAGCGGCTTTAGCTTTGCTTCTGCATGTTCTCTTGGTCTTAATCACTTTGGCAAAGCCTGCAGACACAATACTAAGTGTGGCATTGACAACAACTGCTGTGCACAATCAGATACTGTATTCAAAGACAAGCAGCAGTATTCATGACATAGCTAATGGCAACAGTGACAATACAACCAGCAGGGCAATTTGTGATGGGTAACAAATATGAAGGTCAAGTTGCAAAGGTGACAGAAATGTCTTCCACAAAAGTTGACTCTCCTTTCCTGTACCTGTTGTCCTTAAAAATGCCCAAAACAGATTTGTTGTAAATGCATTGGCAGACGATGCAAGTACACAAACGTACATTGATGAAGATGTATCTTCACAGCTGGTCAAGCACAAAATGTCTATGACAAAGTGAGAAGTTCCAAGCGGTGGTCACATTTGCAACACATTCAGAAGAGTTTCAGTCAACAGAACCAGTCTTGACTAGGCAAGATGAAGTGATTTTTGAGTTTGTGCCAAAATCTGTCCCTTATGACAATGGGCATTACAAGATAGGTATTAGAGCTGGTTATCATTACATTTTGTCAGATCGATAATCGATTGATTATAATCGTTTGGACGGTCATTTCATAGTCAAATACCTACGTTAGCGAACTAACTTCCAGGATGTTGTCGGCACGTGTCAATTGTTAACGCTAGCAAGCTACTTACATTTGCAGCGTCTTTGGATCATCAAGAATCCTATCGACTTACGTTTCCGATTGTTATATGTTTTTGATCGGCCATTACAATTCCCGTTTATAGCGCAAAAATGCGAGAAAATCCATGAGAAGCCTCCCGAATGACAACAAGGCGATCTCCGCTATCGTTCTGTCAGTGATATGCTACGAATCAAGTTTCCATGCGTAGGCAACAGTATAAAAAACCCACAAAAGATTAATTTTAACTCAGGGATCCTTAATGCAATATCTACCTCATAATCAAATGCACAAAAATCCTAAATCTTTTACTCCAAAGATGCCATTATTGTTTCGTCTGCTTAGTTGACATCCCACCTTACAAGATCACGCTACAAGTCATGTGACCTCGCTGGTAGATTTATTTTCATGGCATGCCATTTTTAAAAAACTTTTGGTCTATGTTAAAGTATGAACAAAGACATTTCCTTAAGGTTGAAACACAAAATTTATTCTGGGAAGTGTTATAATTAACCACTTTAACGAAAGTTCAAGAGAATTCATGAAACTGAAAATAGCTCTATTTTACCCGCATCCCGTAAGTCACGTGTTTGTATGCAAATGCAACTCAAGGAATTCCCTCTTTTAGCCAATTAGAAAGTAGCTAACCTGTAATACCTGGGTCGTATTGTGACGTTTTGTTGCATGATTGGACGAATGAGTTTTTCTATAAACCACTATACAACTCATAGTATTTCAATGACGAAATAGGACACCCCAATCTAAATATATCTAGCATTGCCATTGGCCGACAGGGGAGGCATGCGTACTTATGTACTACACAGCTTTCGTTTAAGAGGTAAACAAGCAATGACAACCAGAGTGTTCAGTATAAGAAAACATGACAAGGTAGAATAAAATGTCTTCATGTATGTGCATCCAAATAATGATTATTTCCGATTATCAATCTGCAGTTTATTTGTAATCGACAATCACTTATTTTGACTTAAATCGATCGATTAACTGATCCTACGATTAATCGCTCCAGCACTAATAGGTATACCTTCTGGAACACAGAGAAGAAAGCTGTTGAAATGCAAATCTGCAGCTGAAGTTTATGATCAAACTGTTTCAGATTACCTAGCAAAAATACCTTAGACAATCATGGCTCTTACAAGACTTTCCTGTAATACAACCAGACAAAAGTACAACCAAAGTCAAGGATTTTTTTGATGCTTCAGTGGCATGTCAGACTATTTCACTGAATGATATATACACCATGGTCAGGGTGACTTGTTTGAGATACTGCAAACACCAGCTCCAGTATGTAACATTGCAGAAATGTATTTACAAAAAAGGAATTCCAGTTAAAGACTGTTCGTACTTTAGGTTCTTGTGGAGATCACTATAGCTCTCAGAAACACCACAGATATATGAAAGTCATAGAGTAGTCTTAGGCATGAATGCTTTTCCTTCTCTGGCTCTCAACATTTCTAGGGAAAATGCAAGGAGGTTTGAGCATCTCTTCCTAAAAGCTAAAAAAATTGACTGACTATCAACTTACATGGATGATGCTACAGATTCTTTTCCAGAATTGTACGATGGTATCCAATTGTACAAACAACTCACAGCTTTTTGGGGTAAATCTGGAATGTAATCCAGAAAATCAGATTCCCCAGAGGTCTTTAAACTTCTACCTGTTGAAGACAGAGCATCCAAGGTCAATCTGACCCAGGATAAGTTACCATCAGCATATCAGGCGTTGATGTGTGACAACTGGTGTAGATCAGCTTAGGGCACCTGTAACTGCTGGTGCATATCACCCCTGGGATATCACCCCTGTTATCTGTGACACCTGGTGTAGATCAGCTTAGGGCACCTGTAACTGCTGGTGCATATCACCCCTGGGATATCACCCCTGTTATCTGTGACAACTGGTTAGGGCACCTGTAACTGCTGGTGCATATCAGGCGTTGATCTGTGACAACTGGTGTAGATCAGCTTAGGGCACCTGTAACTGCTGGTGCATATCACCCCTGGGATATCACCCCTGTTATCTGTGACACCTGGTGTAGATCCGCTTAGGGCACCTGTAACTGCTGGTGCATATCACCCCTGGGATATCACCCCTGTTATCTGTGACAACTGGTGTAGATCAGCTTAGGGCACCTGTAACTGCTGGTGCATATCACCCCAGGGATATCACCCCTGTTATCTGTGACAACTGGTGTAGATCAGCTTAGGGCACCTGTAACTGCTGGTGCATATCACCCCTGGGATATCACCCCTGTTATCTGTGACAACTGGTGTAGATCAGCTTAGGGCACCTGTAACTGCTGGTGCATATCACCCCAGGGATATCACCCCTGTTATCTGTGACAACTGGTGTAGATCAGCTTAGGGCACCTGTAACTGCTGGTGCATATCACCCCTGTTATCTGTGACAACTGGTGTAGATCAGCTTAGGGCACCTGTGACTGCTGGTGTATACCTGTGACAGTTTGGGGCACCTGTGACTGCTGGTGTATATCTGTGACAGTTTGGGGCACCTGTGGCTGCTGGTGTATACCTGTAACAGCTTGGGGCACCTGTGACTGCTGGTGTATACCTATAACAGTTTGGGGCACCTGTGGCTGCTGGTGTATACCTGTAACAGCTTGGGGCACCTATGGCTGCTGGTGTATACCTGTAACAGTTTGGGGCACCTGTGGCTGCTGGTGTATACCTGTAACAGTTTGGGGCACCTGTGACTGCTGGTGTATACTTGTGACAGTTTGGGGCACCTGTGGCTGCTGGTGTATACCTGTAACAGTTTGGGGCACCTGTGGCTGCTGGTGTATACCTGTAACAGCTTGGGGTACCTGTGGTTGCTGGTGTATACCTGTAACAGCTTGGGGCACCTGTGACTGCTGGTGTATACCTGTAACAGTTTGGGGCACCTATGGCTGCTGGTGTATACCTGTAACAGTTTGGGGCACCTGTGGCTGCTGGTGTATACCTGTAACAGCTTGGGGCACCTGTGGCTGCTGGTGTTTACAACTTTGGAGCACCTGTCACTGCTGGATATGCCGTCCAAGTATTTTACTAAGATCATAAGACATTTCTCCCATATATCAGGTAACGACGACAGTATAAACACGGGTTGACAAACTGATGCCCCTGAATATCACTGCAGCTCAGCACTGCATAAGAGGATTTATGTCCGGTTCTGTCAAAGAAAGTTATGACCAGGATTTACATTCCTGGGCCCCTATTCTCAGAAAGGATCCTAGCCCTAGGATATCCTAACTTTGATCCTAGGGTCTAGGATAGGTGTCCTACCTTATTCTCGAAAAGTATCCTAGCGCTAGGATATCCTAACTTAGGACAAATACTAGGATAGATGTTGACTTGTCCTAAGTCTATCTTAGTGGAAATCAACATGGTGTGGTTCTTGTTTGTTCACCAATTTTGACGTTGTCAAACAAAATAACTCGCCTAAATTACATTTGAATTTACGAGAGCACACAGTTTTGATGTGTTACGAAGAGTTTTTTGAGTTTATATTATCATTTTATCGGTAATGAATAGACACACTTGTTGAGATGCACAAAAGAGATTTGTTCAGTTCTTACCTATTCTCGGCCTTTTTAATCACAACATTGCTCTTTCCAGTCACGTTGCCGTGAAATGTCAATGTCAAGGCCACATTGACAGGGGAAGTAACTCCGATCCTGTTTATTTCCTAGGTGAATTTTTCAGTTTGTGAGATAATGCATAATGAGAGTTCAAATGATGATTTTCATAAAAAAACAAATACAATGAAAATATTTTTTGCACACATCTTTAATATCCTTATTGTTTTTTGGCAGACTTTCAAACTCTGAAGTAGAAATGTTATCGCCTTGTCAAAAAATGAATTTTCAAAACCTTCAAAACTACTATATTATGTGACCAAAATATCGAATAATTTCTTCTAGATCTACTAAGTCCATCAAAAGTTGAATTTCCTTATATTATGTGTTTTTTATGAAATGAATCATGTAATATTTAGGGGAATCCCCAACTTAATGAGGGTTTTTCTATCTCACCCACTGAAGAGCTTGCGATCCTAGCTAGGATAGGCAGCACAAGTTAGGACAGGGATAGGATCGTTTCGAGAATGCGTCTTATCATAACGGTAGGATGTCTTAACTTCTGTCTTAAATACTTAGGATCTGTCTTAGCTGGGACACTTTCGAGAATAGGGGCCCTGTTATCTTAATGATAACAAATACCTGATAGTGTTTAACCTGTGCAGGCAATCTAATTCTACATGTGAATTCTTTTGTGTTAATTGTGCTTGGATGGTACTGTATATGTAACTATAAACAGGCACTCCTGTATTTATTCTGTAATCGCAGAAATTGCCTTTTGATGCAGAAAAAATGTCTGGTCTGCAGAATTTGACACTTTTCTGTCACAGAATTTACTTATTTTGAAAGTTTTGTTATAATGATATCTTAAAGATGTTCATTAATAAATATGATTTATTCATAAAGTAATCTTTCAATAATATTATTTGAATTTGACATTGCAATTATGTTCATAAAAATCAATCTTTTTGAAGATTTAAATTAAGTTTTTAACTGCAGAATATTTTGTAGAATTTTGAAAAATGGGATGCCGAAATTTGAAAAATCACCGCGAAACCAGGAGGGACTGTATAAAGAGTAATTCTATAATATATCAATTATTTTGCGTTAATTTTGCTTTGATGGTTTTGTATATAACTGAGTAAGTGAAAACAGGGAGCATAGGTAGCCACAATTCCACTATATTGATTTGATGTCCGACACTGACATGGGGGCAGTGTAGTAGGACAGTAAGTAAACTTTGGGGCTATGAGATCTTAAGAAGGTTTGGGGAAACAGTCACCATCTGGGTGAATACATCAAATAACTTGACAGGTGGAGTTTGGGTGATAAAACCAAGAGCAAAGTCCAAAGTCTGAGAGATCATTTTTGAAACACAACAAGACGGGTCACTGTGGTCCCACTGTGGTATACTCACAGAACGTTTGCCTCCCAAGTCATTGAAGGGCATATACTTTGTGCTATTCTCACTTGCAATTTTAATTGCCTGGATAAGATGCACACCATTACACAAGTCTATACAGTTGGGAGATTCACTTGTAACATCCATTAGACATTGCAGGGTTAGATATGTACCTTCACACAAGTCTATACAGTAAGGGGATTCACTTGTAACATCCACTAGACATTGATGGGTTACATGTGTACCTTCACACAAGTCTATACAGTCGGGAGATACACTTGTAACATCCACTAGACATTGATGGGTTAGATGTGTACCTTCACACAAGTCTATACAGTCGGGAGATACACTTGTAACATCCACTAGACATTGATGGGTTAGATAGATTGTACCTTCACACAAGTCTATACAGTCAGGAGATACACTTGTAACATCCACTAGACATTGATGGGTCAGATCTGTACCTTCACACAAGTCTATACAGTCGGGAGATACACTTGTAACATCCACTAGACATTGATGGGTTAGATGTGTACCTTCACACAAGTCTATACTGTCGGGAGATTCACTTGTAACATCCACTAGACATTGATGGGTTACATGTGTACCTTCACACAAGTCTATACAGTTGGGAGATACACTTGTAACATCCACTAGACATTGATGGGTTACATGTGTACCTTCACACAAGTCTATACAGTCGGGAGATTCACTTGTAACATCCACTAGACATTGATGGGTTACATGTGTACCTTCACACAAGTCTTTACAGTCGGGAGATACACTTGTAACATCCACTAGACATTGATGGGTTAGATGTGTACCTTCACACAAGTCTATACAGTCGGGAGATACACTTGTAATATCCATTAGACATTGATGGGTTAGATGTGTACCTTCACACAAGTCTATACAGTCGGGAGATACACTTGTAACATCCACTAGGCATTGATGGGTTAGATGTGTACCTTCACACAAGTCTATACTGTCGGGAGATTCACTTGTAACATCCACTAGACATTGATGGGTTACATGTGTACCTTCACACAAGTCTATACAGTTGGGAGATACACTTGTAACATCCACTAGACATTGATGGGTTACATGTGTACCTTCACACAAGTGTATACAGTCGGGAGATTCACTTGTAACATCCACTAGACATTGATGGGTTACATGTGTACCTTCACGCAAGTCTTTACAGTCGGGAGATTCACTTGTAACATCCACTAGACATTGATGGGTTACATGTGTACCTTCACGCAAGTCTTTACAGTTGGGAGATACACTTGTAACATCCACTAGACATTGATGGGTTAGATGTGTACCTTCACACAAGTCTATACAGTCGGGAGATACACTTGTAATATCCATTAGACATTGATGGGTTAGATGTGTACCTTCACACAAGTCTATACAGTCGGGAGATACACTTGTAATATCAATTAGACATTGCTGGGTTACATTGTACCTTTGCACAAGTCTACGTGAATCATATTTCACACATGCCCTAAGTGCAACCCAGCGAATGTTGTCTGTGTTATTGAACTTCACAGTTAAAAATAATGAAGTGGAATGATTCTGCTAAATACTACAACAAACTAATAAGAACAAAACAGAAATGTTAGAATTAAAACCAATTAAAGTCACAGCAATAATATCAGGCTATTACCTTGTTCAAGGAATGTATCCATCAATAAGGAAACAATATGCCATTCACCTGCACATGCTAAATAAACCTGTTCCATGTCATGTGTCATTTAACACACTAATATGCAAACAAATGGACATAACGTTAATTTAGTGATAGTTTCTCAACTGTTCACATAACTGTTCAGTTTCTCACATTGGTGTATAGCTTCATTGGTCACCCAACATAGAATATCTGACAACTATTTTTTAAAAAGCAATTTAGTTAGACAACAATGAGCAATCAATCAATTGGAAGGATGTTGTTTTACACAGGCACTTTGGTTAAAACATATTTTTATTTCGCCAAAGCAGAAACCTGGATAGGCAAACAAGCCTAGTGGCCTATATAAGCGCTACTCCAGTGCATTGTTCCAATAGCTGGATACATAATTGACATAATTTCACAACAAAAGAATAATACTGAGAAAAAATAATATCATTGAATAATGAATATGTCTGTTATGGTATTGGTTATGCCTAGCAACGAAATGAGCTGCTGCAGAAAATCAAATTATATAAAACTTGTCTTACATTGAGTCTATATGTAGAGGAGGAACACTTATGGATAGACAACTTCTTATTGCAACAGATGAGACCTTTCGGTGTAGATCCTAACACCGTTTAAGAGCTATCAAGCAAATGATACTGGTGTAAGGATCTACACCAAAATGTCTCATCTATTGTAATAAGGAAGTTGTCTATACACACAGAAAGTTCCTCTTCATCACACCAGAGTCTAAATGCCAGTTAAACAAGATATATGTGTAGAGGTGATAATCACTGGAAGTGGTTACTTTCAGAAATGAACTGGTGTAATGAGTTGACAGTGTCACTATTAGTGGGTGTATTCAGTGTACGCTAGTAAATGTACATACATAAACACTACCTTTTGACAAATCCACTGTGCAAGATAAGTAATTAATCAATCACCATGTTATCTGTTAATTCTTTGATCAATTTTTGTTCTTTTAACTCAGCTGATAATTCCTCTGGCTGCACGTTCAGTATATGCCGGTTTGGACAGCTTCCATGCGCATATTACATTATAGTATATGCCGGTTTAGACAGCTTCCAAGCACATATTACATTACAGTATATGCCGGTTTAGACAGCTTCCACTGTACATAACATGTAATACATCTGCCACATCAGCTTCCATGTGCATATTACATTACAGTATATGCCGGTTTAGACAGCTTCCACTGTACATAACATGTAATACATCTGCCATATCAGCTTCCATGCGCATATTACATTACAATATATGCCGGTTTAGACAGCTTCCACTGTACATAACATGTAATACATCTGCCACATCAGACTCATCCCCGATAATCTACAGGGTATACATTCCGATAAATCTACATATACCCTGGATGCATCTATGGTTCGAGCCGATGATTTTATTACCTCCCTTGGTTGGCTTTTTATCCAATCAGGTGTTTACGCTGGGGAGTTGAGCGTACCAATCACAACACACTTTCGCTTTTTAAATTATCTAACCGATCAAAAATTGGCAACACAATAATAAAATGTTGCAGAGGTACTCTGAAAGAGGTAGAAGGAGTTCTTGCATATATTTTTTTTAAGGTTTCAGACCTGTCAATTTGTCTGTATGTTTTTCCCCCATATCTGAGTCGCACTGCAAACAAACTTTTGCAGCTGCGACCGCTATCTTTGTTGACAATGGTAAGTTCGGTTGTAACGGCGGCTTATCTGATTGGCTATTGTGAGAAGGCGGAGCCAGCAAAGGGAGGTAATAAAATCATCGGCTCGAGTCGTAGATGCATCCAGGGTATAGTGGAGATTTATCGGAACGTATACCCTAGAGACTATCGAGGATGCATCAGACCTTAATTTATAATGTTGTGTAGTTACTCCGGACACGAGAAATCCTAAATGGGAACCTTTGTCGGGTAATCTGAGTGGTGTTACCACTAATTATACCAGTTATAAATTCATTAACTGACCATCCAGTGAATGATGACAAAAAAATACGACCAAACATGGGCTACAGCAAGGGTGTAGTAATTGCTTTATTGCAAGCAATGTTCGTTGCCGTAACAACTTAGGGTTGATACTGTTTTGAGGATACAAACGGACCTTCATGGTTGCATAAGAAATTCATATAAGCACTTGCTGTCAACTAAAGTTACAGACTGAATATACTTATTTACCTAAGTAAATTTTCTGATATTTCTTGAAATGGCCAAGTGGGGTTGATTTAGTTCACAGATTCAAATAAATCAAATATACTTCCCATCAAAAGTTTAGACTCACATAAAACACTGACTATATGTTATCGATATATATATGGTAACATCGAAGATTGATTTCTCCACTAACTTGGGGGAACCAAATGCAAACCTTATGCAGACGAATTGTACAAGGATCATGCCTCAAATTGCTGAAAAGCTTCTGCAAATATCGTACATGTGAACAGCTGCATTTGGTGTAAAGTTCTGTTAAGAATTTCACTGATATTTATCATTTATTAAAGTCATGACAATAATCTTTTCAACTTTGCGAATTTCCTTTACAATACATCAGTTCATGTGTAAACACCACCTTTAAACAGTATGGACTATTTTGCAAAATTTAGTTCAGAACAGTTACCTGAAGTAAGTGGCTATATTTACACTGGTGAGTCTAAACTTTTTATGGGAAGTACGGGTATAATGTCACAGGTCAACAGACATCACATTGTTACATGACATGATTAATATTGAGGTAAAAATCACAGAATCAGGATCAAATTGGATCAGTAATTATATTATTCACGCATCTGAAAATCCGAAAAAGCCTACACTGCTCGGATACTTTATCACAATCAGACGAGAACTACCGGGGATAATAACAGCATCTAATGGGCATCCACCGTTCTTACTGTTCAAATGGTTAGTTTTAAGAAATTCTGCCAAGGTGGACAGCTGCCCAGCCCCCCATGTCTATCATGGTCGAGGGAGCAGGGGCGAAACATCAATCGCTCTGGATCAGCTCCTCTTTGATAGAATAAATCAAGGCAATATGAATTTATGAAACAATGTTGGCATAGCTTTTGTTTAACTGAAAAGCAGGCCTGAGTGATTAGTCCCTGAGTCTACATCACTTGATATAGATCATTACTTGTTTTTGTAATAATCAATAATGACTTTTTTTGTATAAATTATTACTTCATGATAGAAGGATGAATTTGTACATCAGCAGAGTTGGCCAAGTTCCTCCTAGGTATTAGAATGGCTTATAGCAGTGTTTATTCTAGGCCGAGCCCTTGCGCCATTCGCGCACTGACAGTTCATATGGCGCACTTTAAAAATACTGGCGGGCCGTGTTGACGCACTTTTAAGACATTAAACATAAATCTAAAATGCATTACGAGTTTGTTTTCAGGCAACAACTCAAGCAAAACTCAAAACACATGCTTAGTTTAACGAACAAAATGCGCTACCTTCCCTCACTGAAGCGGGCTGTTGTTTTGAGTACTCTGCACATCACTTTCAATTGTAAGCTGTTTCAAACGACAGTGCGAAGCCTATAATTCAGTGTTATGAGAAAATCTGATGCACTTTGTACAACAGATTCCGATTGGTAGGTTTCCTTGAGTGATCCAATCATGTTGCATACTTTTATACTTTTGTTGCCATGGGGGTCACACCAACTGTCAAACACCGATGTCAATCAAAATTGGAAATTTTAATATAAATTGTATATTTATATACTTATCCTATCTCACGACTTGCACCTCTCTCTCTTGCTTCGACTTTTAGTGGAACGACTGTAAACTTTTTTTCCATAGGCCTCCTTGTCCATTCGCCTGTGCACTCCATGCTGCTCTCCTTAATTAGCTTCCTAGTTCCTAATAAAGCTTGCAGCATGCTCCACTAATTGCCCACGTGACTACCTTGAATGATCATTCTCATCTTGGAGCCAACGTTGTAATCTGTGCAGTGGGGAGGCCGGGCCGGCAGCGGGCATCGATCGCGTATACAATTTATATTAAAATTTCCAAATTTGTAAACTTATCCTATCTCACGACTTGCACTTATCCCACGGCTGGACGGTGGGCCGCAGATTACCCTTCTGTCTGGACAGTGCGAACAGCTGGTCTTGGAGCTGTGTGGACTGATGACAACCGTAGATAGCAATGTACAAGGGAGGCCTGTTACACATGCACGCAACTCCTATGCTTGTAGTGGGATCTCCGGAAACCCTTGGCTTACTAAGCACAACGACTCCCAGGGAGATGGGTGCTCCCGAGCGATGTAGTGTTCGGCCGCAACCTTGTACAAGACAATGGGACGCAACTCGGCAAGTAAGCCTCGCCTCGCCATGATGTACAAGGTACCCCCGTAATTAAACTCTTGCGACTAGAATTGGGCCAGCCCCTGCTTCAAGAAGGCCCCCCAGACACTGACTGAGCCGTGTGAAAGAGAAACACAACTCGGCATCTCCAAGGTTTAACGTTCTGCTTCCGGGCAGCATCAAATTGACCCTCACTCCTTTGCCTAAGCTTAGTCAAAGGATGTGCCGGCAACTTTGGAGGCAGAACGCAACGAAATCCACTGGAATTCGGGAGTGTCACACTTCACTGACGTAATTTCTCCGTGGAGTAGAGGTCAGTAAGCATGAATGTCGAACACCTCTGCATCGTCATACTGATTGTGCCTCAGGTCCGTAGGGCGACGCTAGGTGGGTATGGAGGCCTTGGTATGGAGGCCAAGTGAAGTAGTTCTTAAACCCATATAATGAGAACAAAAGGTTGAGATCCAGTTCAACTTTTATTCAGTATGTACAAGGAAGTAATAACGCGAATGCGGAACCGTCCCTCATCTGCGTTGTAGGGCCGATGTAAGCTGTGGGCCAGTACAAAAAGTTTGAATTGGTGTAGTCCCTGGACATCCGTGACAGACAGGTCTCGCAGGTAATGTGAAGAGAAGACTGTATCAGAATGCTAGAAGCAACCTTCCATGATAGCGGTCAAGGAGCAGTTGCTATGGAGGGCCATCGTCGAGGCTAGTGCATGAGTCTCATGAAGATTGGAAGCGGCTGGAGGAGGCAACCCTGCAAAGGTGTAGGCTTGCAGGATCGTGGCACGCATCCAGAAGGCCAATGTCATCCGGGAAACCTCAGTTCTTGAAGCGTTCGTTGTAGATTGAGGGTCTAAGGTTACCCGTGGCGCACTTCCGAGTGAGGGTGAAGAAGTAGGTCGTCCCGGTTGGGAAGCGGTACATGGTTTGGCTCTGCCAGGCTTCTTAGGCTGACGAACCAACTTCTCGCTGGCAAGAAGGGTGCGACCAAAAGCAGTAGTATTTTGCTGGTGGCCAATAGTTTCTGTATTACTTTTGGTAGCAGAGCTGGAGGGGGAAACACGTAGGCATTGAGACCCTCCCATGATATTGCCAACGCATCGAGGTCCCATGCCAAGGGGTCTGGGATTGGTGATACGAACTTTGGAAGTTGGTTGTTTAACCTCGTGGCGAACAGATCTATTTGAGGCCGTGATAACAGGTAGAGCATCGACTGAAAGATCTGGGGCAGTAACTTCTACTCTGTCGGGGATGGTCGGTTGGATTGGGACAAGGCATCGGCGATCACACTTTTTAACCCGTGAATGTGTCTGGCTCTGGCTACGATGTTGAATGAGTCGATGAGATGGAAGAGCCTGATCGCTCATTGTAGCAGATTCGCCGAGCCTGTCGAGCCTAGATAATTTATATACCAAACCACTGTCGAATTGTCTGATTGGATCAACAGACTGGCTGATTGAAGCACTGTTGCCCAATGTGAGATGGCTTGAATTACCGCCTTGAATTCCAGCTCGTTTATATAAAGTACCCGTTCGTCGGATGACCACAGCCCGGCCACTTGGTGGTCTAGGAAGTGAGCTCCCCAACCCATGAGGGATGCATCAACGAATAGGTGATGAGTCGGTGCAAAGGGCATCATAGAGACTCCGGTGCAAACATTCTGTTCGTCGAACCACCATTGAAGGACTGGACGAAGCGGTTCTGGAAGGCAAATTAGTTCCTTGGGGTTGTCGGCCTGAAGTTACGGGCGTAGAAATCGCTGCATCGTCCGAAGTTGGAGCTGGCCTCTGTACATTAAGGCTTGAGCTGACGTCAGAAGGCCCAGTAGCTCCTGCCACTGTCATAAGGTTCTCGCCTGAGACAGTGCTGGAGGAATGCAGTGCTGAATCTTTATCCACCTGTCATGAGGTACGAACATCATCCCCAGACGAGTGTCGAACAGTGCTCCGATGAATTGGAGTTTCTGAGTTGGTATTAGTTCCGATTTCACAATGTTCAACAGCCACCCTAACTGTCTGAGCAGCGTGGTGGTGAACTGTAGCTGGCGAAGCAATACGATCGGATCCTGTTGAGCCTGGATGCAATCGTCTATGTAGCTTTCGAAGGTGGTCCCTTGAAAGTGGAGGAAGCACGTTATGGGTTTGGTAATTCGGGTAAAAAGCCACGGGGCCGTGGAAACTCCAAATGGTAGGACTTTCCATTGGTAGTGATTCCCGTTAAACACGAAGCGAAGGTACTTCCGGTGTTCTGGATGTATCAGAACATGAAGATAAGCAGCCTGAAGATCAAGGCTGATGAGGGAGTCTCCCTTCTTCAAAATGGTGCGTAAAAGGTTGATCGACACTATCCTGAAGCAGTGGAAGCAGGAATCGGGCATTGAACAACTTCATATTGTGTGTGTGTGTGTGTGTGTGTGTGTGGGGAAGAGGAGGAGGAACCACTACGGCCAGATCTGTTTCCTGTGCCACGGCCTTGAGTGGATGCGCCACAAAAAAAGATTGCATAATCCGGATTGGTAGGGGTGAACTGTGCAGTTCGACGCTGTTTTAATGAGTCCTGGAGCTGTGACTTCTGTATCTTTAACAGTTCAATCGAATCGAGAATTGAAAGTGGGTTTCTTTATCAACTTTATTAGATTCTTCGTGGATGCTACTATTGAAGAGGGAGTCAGTAAACCAAGGCTGGCAAAAAAAGTTCTGTTTTAAATCACTCCTCCTCCTCCAAGAGATGTTAAGGGGTCCACGTTGGCGAACAGCAACAGTGTACCCCCCAAAAAGAGACAACTGATCCAGGATAATTTGGAACTGGTCCAGAGCTTAAGTCATACATCCTCGGATGTAAGCGTCTTGATCAGTGTAAGTATGCTCCAGAGCAGTGTTAACAGCGTCGACTGCTGCAATCACGTAACTAATAGATGGCAACGTCTTTCTTAAGGCTGAATCCATGTCAGCCAACTCTCGGTCGTCAATAATGTAGGGCGAAGCAGCGCGTTTGCCACACAGGGTTCCAATATCCTCATCAACAGTTGGAGCCGTAGAGATTTTTGTTAGGCCGTAGACATGATCATTTAGTGTACTGGATAATTTCAGAATACAAGGTCGAGGTGGTAGGGTGATGGTAGACCAATCCTGGTTCCTAAGAGTATAAGAGTGATCCAGGTCATCTGCTGAAGTACTCAAGGGAAGTTGGAGCTTCTCAACAATCCAAAGGAGTACCTGAGGTGTCTCAACTGCTGCAAAGCTACCCCCAGGGGTAGATAACTCAGAGTGAGCGTGGCTTGCTATTTGGACTGGATCAATCTCAGGAGGTGGACCAGATGAAGAGCCAGGAGCTACCGAAGCCGGATGGGCTGGAGTAGAAGGCTGTATTTGGTTCCAGGCTGAGGTTATGGCCCTGATCATCATATTTAGATCTGGAGTCGCTGTAAGAGTGGGATTGACTCAGCGATGATCCTAGAGTGAGTAGAAGGATTCTCAGCGCGTGTAGAGGGAACATCATAAGAGACTGTAGGCCTATTAGTGGTATCAGAGCAATGATCACTCGAACGTCGGTCAGAGGAACTGTATCGAGATCTCGACGTGGTAAGTACCGAAGTAGGTTGGTAAGCCGGTGATCTGGATTCCCTAGGTGACCCAGTATGACGTGAAGAACTAGTCCGGGTCGTTGTAGTTCTAGTTGGTGATCTGCTTCTTATTGGAGCTCTGGTTCGACCATCTGAATAGGATCGGCCATGAGATGTGGATCTGTACTGTGATCCCGATTGGTCAGTGGCTCTGTAAGGTGATCTAGATTGTATAGGTGACCTGGGTTGGTAAGATGATCTGGATTTGTAAAGTGATCTGGATCGATTCGATGCACTAACTGGAAACTGTGATCATGATCTGGATCTATAAGGTGAACAGGTGATCTGGTTTGCAGTTGCGATCTGGCTTCGATGTTGTGATCTGGATCGGTTAGGTGACCTAGATCGGTCCGATGATCTAATTCGAGGTTGTGATCTGGATCGGTCTGGTGATCTGATTCGAAGTTGTGATCTTGATCAATTCGGTGATCTGGATCAAATAGGTGATCTGGATCGGTCCGATGATCTACTTTGATGTTGTGATCTGGATCGGTTAGGTAACCTAGATCGGTCCGGTGATCTGAATCGAGGTTGTGATCTGGATCCATTCGGTGATCTGGATCGGTCCGGTGATCTGATTCGAAGTTGTGATCTGGATCAATTCGGTGATCTGGATCGGTCCGATGATCTACTTCGATGTTGTGATCTGGATCGGTTCGGTGATCTGGATCGGTTAAGTGATCTGGATCGGTCCGATGATCTACTTCGATGTTGTGATCTGGATCGGTTCGGTGATCTGGATCGTCTAAGTGATCTGGATTGATCAGGTGATGTGGATAGTAGTTGTGCTCTGGATCATGACTGTCATATTGATTGATCCGGTGATCTTGATCGGCACGGTGATATAGATTGGGCTTGTGATGGTGATCTGGATCGTGAAGGTGATCTAGAGTTTACAGTTGTTCCACTAAAAGTCGAAGCGAGAGAGAGAGGTGCAAGTCATGAGATAGGATAAGTTTCAAAATATTCTTTCTGTTTTTGCAAAAAAGCAAAAACCTTGTAATGGTGACGATACAGAGAGCACAACCAACCGTGACATTGTTACCGCAAAGAGGATGGGTCTGAGGAGAAATTCAAGGACTGTGCATCACGTCCACGTGTTTTTCAAAATACGGGATTGCAGCTTTTCACATAAATTTATTCTGATAGAACACTGTACAGTGTTGAATTGTTCAGAAGTATTGTTTTAATACTTCTACCAGAAGGTTGAGGACAATATATTTGTCTGACTGTTGAGGAAACTATTAAGCGTAACAAGTATTTAGTTTATACTTTGAAGTTGATTTTGGGAATTAAAAACTGACATTACCTGATTGTAACAAAATGATTGTCATTTTTCATTGCTAAGCAACGACTTGTGATGTTTCAATATTATTGTGAAAACTGTTGTTTCAGTGTTGGAGTATTCTTTTTTTCAAATTCATCTTGAATTATTCCTAACTGTTCAATAAATGTTGAACAAATCTTGTTATTTTCCGTTTCCCTTAGTGAAACTCAAATTAGTAACTGCTAGGTACTGTATGTCTAACAAATCACAGCAATTTGACATGACCCACACTATTTTCTAAATGGCCCACATAACTAAGGACAGGTGGGCCATAGGTCCACTTTTTATTAAGGCTAGAATGAACACTGCTATAGAATAACTCCAAATTCTGTCACTTCCCCTGAGTGAGTGAGTGAGTGAGTCTAGGTTTACGCCCGACTCAGCAATATTCCAGCTATATGGCAGCGGTCTTTAAATAATCGAGTCTGAGTGACTCAGTGAGTGAGTTTTGTCAGCGAGGCTGACCGCCTGATCCTGTTAGCATTTCCCTGAGTGAGTGAGTGAGTGAGTGAGTGAGTGAGTGAGTGAGTGAGTTAGTACTTCCCCTGATCGTATGCTGTTGGTCAGGGAAATGAGAACACACAAGATGTTGTTCTAAAGGACAATTTAGGAAAGATTGGTTGGTTGGTTTGTTGTTTAACACCACACTCAGCAATATAACAGCTATATATAAATAATCAAGTCTGGACCAGACAATCCAGTGATCAACAGCAGGATCATCGATCTACACAATTGGGACACAATGACATGTGTCAACCAAGTCAGCAAGCCTGACCACCCGATCCT
The DNA here is from genome assembly GCF_003918875.1 of Haliotis rubra. Lineage (NCBI taxonomy): Eukaryota > Metazoa > Mollusca > Gastropoda > Lepetellida > Haliotidae > Haliotis > Haliotis rubra. The sequence goes on from NW_025767685.1 coordinate 315,257, forward strand.
GTTAGTTGCCTCTTACAGCAAGCATGGGTTACTGAAGACCAATTCTAACCCGGATCTTCACGGGTAAATTTAGGAAACAACCAAATGAGCTGCTTGTCTGACCTTTTGCAGAATTTAGAAGTCACCATGGCTGTTGCACCAGAAACTATTACAAAAACCAAAGCAGTCTACTCACAGCAGTATAATAATATATGTAAGGAAAAAGATCTTTCTCCAAACATTCATGTATGATTTGAGGAGAGGTTGTGGAAACAATATATTCAGACCATGTCAAATGAACACTTGGTATGAATACTACATGCTTCGTGGGAGACACTTCCAGAATTTCGTGACATTCGGTTCACGAGCAAAACTGAAATTTTAACATGTGACTTATGTCCTTATTGCAGGAGTTTTCATTTGTCAGCGTTGATTTGGTTTTTACTCGTCAGAGAAACAGTTAAAGATTTTCGTTTTCATATACACCTATTTGTATTCTTTATATAACTAGACCGTGCTCTTGATCCATGTAGTTATCTTCAGGGCTATATTAGTGTAGGTCTTACATTCGCTGGAGCAAGACACGATTTTCATGGTCTGTATAACTTCTTGAAAGGCATTTAGAAGTTGGACGATCATGAATACATGATATGTTTTTTTATGCATTATTGTGTAAACATGTTCTTTGTATAAACATTTACTCTGGGCACTAATCAGTAGGGGTGAAACGGTACACTCTTACCACGTAACAGTACGTATTGCACTACAAGGCCTTCAGTTCGGTACATGACATATGATCATAATGCAGAAAACTGACAAGAGCCAAACCTTACATTGTTTAATAAGACCAGACCAATTATATTTCTTGTTTTAGAAATTTTTGTCCTAAGAAAAACCTAAAGGCAGGAGGGAAAAAATTAAAATAAAAATCATCAGTCAAAGTAATATTACTTTTAAATACTAAAAGTGTTTTACTTTTGGCAATTTATGAAGTGTATATAGGGCTAAAAACAATCAAAATTTTTGTTGTTGTAAGTTTACATTTTTGGCCAATAAAAACATTAAGATTTTATTTTTTGAGCGGGGAAAATGTTTTTTATTTCTTTTCTTATTCTTGAAAAAATACGAACGGCGGATCCGTAACACAAGAAATAAAATTGGTCTGGCCTAACATGGAAAGATAATAACCATAATCTTTGTTATTTGCAATGAACAAAACTGTCTTTTTATGACAGTATAGACGAATGGTATGCAAACTGAAAATACAGAATTTTGGGATTGCATTACAGTATACCAAACCAAAGGCAAAATACTGCGGTTCTACTGATACTTCGTAATACCGGTTAATCCCTAGTACTCAGCATTCACCTAATAAAGGAGCAAGACTTAGATCTGAAACGTTGTATAAAGAATAAGGAAGTTTCTATCCATAAAATGTGTTGTGTATTCAATATTTATTTGTACCAAACTGAAATGGACCGAACCAAAGGCCTTGTACCGCACAATACGTACCATACCGTGGTATGTACCGTTCAGTGTGGTCACAACCCCTAGTGTGCAGTGCACTAGCCTGTGCACCCTGAACCCACAAATCTGTTGGTAATGAACAGATGGTGGCCACATGAATACGTGAAAACACCTAGTTGCGGGTACATCAACTTGCAGGGAACTTGGACAAAGTACTGTGACTATGTGTCCCAGTCCAGCCAGCTGTGTATGGGTACCTCGTAAGGATGAGAAAGCAGCAATAACTTGGTGCGCCTAGTGGCTGGAAGAGTTGTATGCTCCCTTGGGAGTTGAGATTTATAATAAGATGTGCCTTTGATATTGACATCCAATCATCGAGGGAAAAATTACCAGCACCTTGAGCATGTATTAGTTGCGTGGAAATGTGAGCTATCCTATATAAATATCCTATAATAATAAAAAAAATAAAAATATATTGTTAGCCAATATTCATGGTTACTATATATCTATGGGACAAATATATGCAGTGTTTCTAGTACTTGCTCTTATACATAACTATCCTACATTTTGGATAATTTATTTAGTGTAGTGTTCTAATTTTCATAGTAAGAGAATCACATTAAGTTCCCCCAGGGCTCGACATTCACGCTACCCCACTGGTCCGGGTCTAGTAAAATACTGACGGGACCAGTGCAACTTTGATAAGTGCTATCCCAACGGTCTAAAGTACTGTCGGAAATGCTAGAAAATGCTTTTTAGCCTTAATACCTTTAGAAAGGAGATAAATGTATTATGTTGTCAATATATCAACTCACCTATAGTGTACCTAATTTTTATTTCAATTGATTTAACATTCCCATGAATTTAAAGGGCAGTTTACAGGAGAGAATTTGGTACCAAAACAACAACTTACTATTTTTTTCAGAGTTCAACAACAGAAATCTGAAATAGTCTTTACATTTATGTTAATAATACAGGTGGTGTAAAAATATAAATTAACATTTTTCTTAAACAAATAAATGTTGAATGTTTGTGTTACTTTACTTAATTATCGTTTCTTCAATGAAGAAATATTAATATAAATGTTAAGTCTTGATAAATAAGTTTCCCGTCAAGCATGCACATCTTTATCACAGCGTCCACTATGGCCAACAATTTGCAGACGATTGTTGCAAAGGTTTATAAGTTTTTTGTGCTTGAAAAAGACAGAGGTAAACCTTTCATTAGTATAGAAATGGTTTATTACAGAACTTGTAGAGCTGTTGGTATATCTAACCAACAAGTGTTTACAATATTGTAAACAAATCAGACAAGACAGGTACCGTCTTAAAAGCAAAACCTGGACGTAAAACCATCCTTGACAACTTTGACAAGGGAGTACTTAGACGACGGGCGGTCTACAAACTTTAGGAGAAGAAGAATATATATATTCTAAAGAAGCTACACTAGTGACTTCGTTAAATCACTGGCCAATGTTCACAACTAGATGAAACTGACCGAATTACATCCATATTTTTGCAATGGCACATTTCTACAATCAATCGATAAGATAACACAAGTGATAGGATTCTTTCCAATTTACAGTAATTCGTATGTTTATTTCACAACAAACACACATACACAAACGATCCCTTACATACCCGGTAACCAATACGTATACTATATGTACACATATTCAACATTTTGAAGAAACATCTATTGAGATGACCCCTCGCCCGAGCGTGTGCTCAGGTGTCAATTTCACCTGTGGATAACAATGCACCCTACTCTCATAATGGGATTAGTCTAAAATCACACATACATCTCTGAGTTACTTGACAAAGTGCTCTTGTTTCCAGTGTTGTGGTAGTTATACAGGATGGAGAAGGAAACTTAGAGAAGATTTAAAGTATATTTCAATTTTGTCTAAATAAAGTAGAGAGTATTATTAATTAATGTATCTACTAATCGGAAATAACTTCTCTCTCCTTTCAATTTAGTAACTCACTGCAACCCTATAAGTATGGTAGTTTGCAAAGTATGGGCAGTCGCAATGGCTAACCTACAGAAAGCAGAGTTCACGTTGTGCAGAGAGGGAGGAAAACAGGTTCTACACGGAGGTCACAAGTATCGACTGCACGTTGACAGACAGGTAGCCACTCACTGGAAGTGTATCATCGACAAGTGCAAGGGTAGATGCAGCACCATTGGGGATCACATCACTTCAGTATCAGAACACAACCATCCTCCACTAGTGAATGAAGAAGAGAGTCGACTTCTCACCAGACTTAGACAACGCGTTCAAGAAGAGATCAAGCCTGTCCAGCAAATCTACAATGAAGAGACCCAGAACCTAGACGAAGAAGCTGCTGCTACTGTTGCTTCCTTCTACAGTATCAAGTCTGGACTCTACCGTCCAGCGTGCCAAGGTTCTTCCACCAGGTCCCACGCATACCCGTGCTGATGTAGACCTCACAGGTACCTTTTAAGTATTAACTTATCTACTGATATTTGCATAATGCTCAATTGATTTCTTGACAGTGTACTTCATTCATTCATTCATTCATCAAAACAACGTCTAACACACTTGCTTGTTTTAAGGTTCCTGGACTGAGACAACAGGCGGACAACAGTTCCTGGTTGTAGACAGCGAAGATGAAGACAGGATCCTGATCTTCAGTACACTTGAGAGATGCTGGACATCCTCGCCAATGCAGAAACCATCTACATGGGCCGGAACATTTTTGTGTGTCCCAGCCTGTGGCAACAAGTCTACATTGTGCACTGCCTTGTGGATGGACAGATGTTCCCAGTCGCCTTCTCCCCTGCTGCCAAGCAAGTCTCGTGATACATACATTAGATTGTTTAACTACTTGAAGGACTCTGTGCTTGCTATTGTCGGCAGTTGAACTTTCTCCCTCCGCTTGTACAGACTGACTCTGGCTGCTGCTATTGGAGCCACTGGAGAGAGTCTTCCCGATGCAGAAGTCCGTGGATGCTACTTCCACTTCACCCAGGCGGTTTGGCGGCAGGTTTCAGAGAAAGGCCTTGTGAAACCTACAAGGACAACCGTGCCTTCAACACTCCACGTCGCGACGTGCTGCAGCACTCCCCTCCTCCCAGTGGATCAGATCCAAGATGCCTGGATGGAAGTATTGAACCAGTCTCCCCGGACGTTGGATTTTGAATCGGCCAGTTCAAGCGACTACATCACATCTACATGGGTTGACTACTTAATTAAAGATTCCCACCTCGCATTTGGAATCAACATGGAATGGATACCGTGCATGCTGATGACATAACACAGGCAGTTAATGTTTGTATCAAATAACGTCCCACTACCCCTTATTTTTCTAAGTTTTTGGTATTTTCATCAGTAAAAACGCATTTTAGGGCATGTCTCAATTTTATTCCCTCGGTCTACATTAGGTAGATGTTTCCTGAAGTGATATTTGTTATTTAAGTAACTGTAATACCTCTGAATTATAAATATAAGTCAAAAAGCATTTTTCTAGCATTTCCGACAGTACTTTAGTAGATATCTAAGGCGGTCAATAGGAGTCCCGTAGCAGGACCAGTAAGAATCTCTATGGACCAGTTAATGTTTAAAGTTACTGCTCCTGTAGTCTATTCAGGAATTTGGGTGAATGTCAAGCCCTGTTCCCCATGTAATTTCTCATCTGTATCCTGCAAGAATCATGTTTAGTTCCCAATCTGTATTCTGCAAGAATCATGTTTAGTTCCCAATCTGTATTCTAAAAGAATCATGTTTAGTTCCCAATCTGTATTCTAAAAGAATCATGTTTAGTTCCCAATCTGTATTCTAAAAGAATCATCTTAGTTCCCAATCTGTATTCTTAAAGAATCATGTTTAGTTCCCAATCTGTATTCTAAGAGAATCATGTTTAGTTCTCAATCTGTATTCTAAGAGAATCATGTTTAGATCCCAATCTGTATTCTAAGAGAATCATGTTTAGTTCCCAATCTGTATTCTAAGAGAATCATGTTTAGTTCCCAATCTGTATTCTAAAAGAATCATCTTTAGTTCCCAATCTGTATTCTAAAAGAATCATCTTTAGTTCCCAATCTGTATTCTAAAAGAATCATCTTTAGTTCCCAATCTGTATTCTAAGACAATCATCTTTAGTTCCCAATCTGTATTCTAAGGGAATCATCATTAGTTCCCAATCTGTATTCTAAAAGAATCATCTTTAGTTCCCAATCTGTATTCTAAAAGAATCATCTTTAGTTCCCAATCTGTATTCTAAAAGAATCATCTTTAGTTCCCAATCTGTATTCTAAGACAATCATCTTTAGTTCCCAATCTGTATTCTAAGAGAATCATCTTTAGTTCCCAATCTGTATTCTAAGAGAATCATCTTTAGTTCCCAATCTGTATTCTAAGAGAATCATCTTTAGTTCCCAATCTGTATTCTAAGAAAATCATGTTTAGTTACGCCATACATATTCCTACCTTTAGCTTTATGCCACTTCAGCAATATTCCAGCAATATCACCCTGGTCTTCGGCATGACGAGCAAACACCTAAACCACTAGGCTACCCCGCTACCCCTGAATGTCATCCTTGAAGTCACTAATGGGCTACTGCTGGAGCCTACCTTAAACCAGGTGAACCACCCATATATAAAGGCCTTCAAGAAGGCATTTGAATGACGCCTAAGGCATCAAAACATACCCAAGACGTAAGCATGTTTTAACCTTAGTTTATTTACTACACATTCCTTGTTTCTGTAAGATGAATAGGTGACTTCCTGAGCAAAATACAACCAACAAATACTTCAACAATCCGTTTTGATCCATGAAATTTCCTCACAATAAATATTGGCGAGTTGTTTCTTCACCTGCACGCTGATATTGACAACAGTGGCCTAATGAACCAATGTTAATACAATGCATGTATAAAACTAATTCTAACGAACATACTGACAACAGCAAGTCATTGCACCGCTACTAAAAGCTCCTGCACCGCTACTAAAAGCTCCTGCACCGCTACTAAAAGCTCCTGCACTGCTACTAAAAGCTCCTGCACCGCTACTAAAAGCTCCTGCACCGCTACTAAAAGCTCCTGCACCGCTACTAAAAGCTCCTGCACCGCTACTAAAAGCTCCTGCACAATACAGACTCCTAAAGCTAGTCCTGCACCTATCAATGATTAATGCATATCATATAAAAATGTTACAAATATATAAACTTTTTTTCCAATTATTCACCATTCTCTTCCCACAGAGGTTACTTGTCATATCTTCCTACGAACCTCTGTTCTAATACGGCCATATTTCCCGGTTCTCGTAAAATCCCCTAGCGGCAAGATCGCAACACAAATTATCTCCCTTCTTTCTATCCAATCAGAACACGTGTTACATCGACTTAGATTCAACTTGACTAACACAAGCAAATGTGGGGCAACAAATATCCCCCATCTGCCGGGGAATTGTGTTGATGTTACACACAAGACATTTAATGGCTAGCTTGTCTGTTGTCAACGAGGGCGATGGAGACGCCACTGATCCGCCACAACATGACTGAGTTCTGTCTAGAAGAAATGTTTGCGCATCGCGCAGGGGAAGAAATTCAGTTTTTCTGGAAGCATACGGAAATTACCGAGGCCTTGCGAAATGATCACTTTTGAAACAACGTCGCTGATTGCACAACTAAATCAGATTGCCTCCAATCACGAGTCTTGAACGCTCACACCATGAAAGGGCCGTATTAGTGTGGCAGACTCAAATATATATATATGTACATAGTTTTAATTAAAGTTTGGAAGATTATATTAAGTATTAAGGTAGATGGCATTGTTTCCATTTAATTACTTATTCTAACATCTGTAAGAATATTAGGTATGTTTTATATGGTAGAATGATGAAATCTTAGTTATGTTTTATACTTCATTTTATTCTCATGCCATAGCTCTGCATAGTAAGCCTAGTAACTCTCAGTCTCACCTCCACTAATTGTCACACTGCATGCTTACAACACTCCTTGCCCCAGCTTTCAGTCAGTTCTATTGTTTCACTGATAGGCCAAGCTGGCCATAGCTTAAACTACAATGTAAAGATTTTAAACTCACATGCTGTCCTGTACTTCGCAAGGAAGGTTACCTTTACAACCAGGGGATCTTTATAAGGATTTTAGGTAGGTTCATATTGTATAAAATGTTGTATATATATATGGATGGTTTCTTGTTTACTTCAATAAGAAATATAATTTATTGTGTAAGTCAGACTTGGTTTACTTGAAATATAATATATCTTATAAATGTGTATAGTTGAAAATGAACTATCAGATCACTGTGTTATTGTGAGTTTATGTATTGTTTATGTATTAAACGCAATTCTAAACATATCAACTAAATATATGGCAATGTTTAGGTAATGACTAGTCAGTATGAATGCATGCCTGTATGTTTGGTATGTGTGATTGATAAACACACATATATATATATATATAAATATTATATATGATTCCATGTTTCATTAGTGTGGCGAATGCAATTGTATCTTATTTTATATCATATCACTTGTACATATATATTGTTTTCTTCATACATATTTATTTGTTATGCAGATCTGTGTTCATTCCGCAGAATATCCTCCCTAAACAGCTTGGGTACAACCAACCTGGTATGTAACACCTAACCAGAAAAAACCCTATATGTATACCAGAAGTGTATTTATTATTAGAATTTCCTAAAGGTACCTACATTATGTCTGTATGATCGTTGTATATTTGTATTAATATTATGTAACATAACTTGTGACATAGTTCAGATGTATTTAACTAGGTGCATTTAATAGGCTTAACGAGTGGTTCGAGCATGTACATATTTTATGTGATTCCATTTAATATAGTTCCTTATGTTCTTTCAGGCTTTTTTTAACACGATCTTCCAGAATAAATGTATCGGCCTCACAACCCACAGCCGTTTGTATTCTTTTGCATGGATTCAAACAAGGCGCTGTTATATTAGAACAGAGGTTACGTAGGAAGATATGACAGGAGTAACCTCTGTGGGAAGAGAATGATTATTCACTTGAGTGAAGGTAATCTATCTCTGTACAGTGTACAGTGCTAAGTCCATAATTTTAGTGCCTTCTCACTGACAAGAGGGATGCACACTCCAGACAGACCTACACCAAGCAGAAGCAAGGACTCAGAAATGCATTCCAAACCAAATACAATCCAATCCAAGAATGTTGGCTTGCAATTGTGACCTCTTTTTAAAATATAGTTTTAATAGACTCACTTTGCTGCATTAATGTTAGAAACTGGTAGTTATTCATGAAATACACATTAATACATAAAGAATCAGAATAACATATCATACTATTTTTCTAAACATTACACCATAAATACATTGTCAAATAAAGCGAAACATTTGATAGTTATTTCTATGGGAACAATGTTTTATCTAAATGCCATGTAATCTAGCCTGTGGAAATTGTTTTCTGCTCCTAAATATTAATAATACTGTCACAGATTTATAGAGCTGCTTTACTTTCAAACATTCAGCATAGTCCTGTCTGTTAATGTTACACATTATTACAGTAGTAATGTACTAAAATGAGACAATGCTCAAAAATATTTCTCTTGGTAAAACAATAGTTTCAGATACTTTATTTTTGTGATCACTAACTCAGAATTCATTTCGTTATATTATCGGGTATTTTTTAACTAAATCAACGGCAGATCACAAATACAAATAGCAAATACAATTAAAACTGAAAAGGTAAATAATCTTGTCTACTGATGTATTCATTACAAAATTTGACATCTTCACTGACAAAATCGTTTTCTACTATCGTTCATGCAAAGCGATACAATATCATTTTCTTACCCCCAGAAAACAAGTTTGATGAAAGTATATCCTACAGATAAGGTGACCCCCTTCTACAGACTGCTTTTTTGCTCCTCAAAATTTGGCTTATCTAGGGTAATATACGGTTGTCATTGTCACTGGTTTACTAAAATTATAATTCCTGTAAGCTCTCATTATACCATGCTGGGAATACTTCAACATTTCAATGATGAAGCAGGACTGTACAAGGAATTATTCCATCCTCAGCAATACAGTCGTCCCCTCCCTGGTTGGACTGAAGGGGAAAATCATGTGGAAAGAATAACATATTGATCTAATATATTTACACTATTTACAGATTGAAATATAGGAAATACCCATCAACTGAAAAAATGTTTGTTAGAATATTTTACTACATATAGGTTATTCAGTGGTATTGGAGGTTTACTGATGCATAGCCTTATGAAATGGTTTCAATCATTTTGATTCATTTACAAAAACAACAGCAGGTTACATTCAAAACTTCTGACTTTGTAAGTAGACATGATGTAGTTATGTTGGAAATTACAATCAAATAATGTAAGCAATAATCAGTCAATTGTTTAATTGGTGTGATATCAAACTTAGATTCATATGATTATGTATGTGTAGGTGCAATACAGTTTCTGTCCACATGACCAAGGAGGTGAAATCCACACCCAGCTACAGTATGTAGCTACATATAACTAGAAAAACAAACATCATTGATTTTTTAACATTTTTTATGCTTACCCTAGCATGGCAAGCTCACGGCGTCTGTCCCACCAAGCAGCATCTTACCACAAAACTAAGTCAGTTCAAACTAGTGCTGGTTATCGCTTACAATATGCAGATCGATAGTTTGAGTTCAGTAATCAGTCAATAATCAATTGTAACTGTAAGCCCCACCATAAAACACTGTGCACACGAAACAGGCACTGATCATATCACGATCACGATGACTGACGATACTTCCTGTTGAGACATGCACGCTGGTATGTTGTTTACATTGTAGTTTTACAAGTCAAGAAGCTACATCAGTTGTTTATGTCTTGATTTAATAAAAATAAACAATAAAAAACATTCTTCCTCAAATTTTATTTTCATTTTTCATTTTTTTATGAATACTGAATAGTCTCCCAAGCTCATGGATAATCGCTGACAGAAGTAAGTTTGATCGACTGACACATTCAGGGATTTACCTCGAGTCCTGTATTTGAGGGTCTTGGGACTCATATTCTTAATTTTCAGGGGTCTTGGACTACAAAATGGGGGTCCCAGACACTTAAATAATATTATTGATACTGTTATTGTATTGTGTATCATGATCAAAACATTGTTACAGTAATCAAATTGTAAAGGATACCATAACCCAGCTAGTTGTAAACTCAGTGATAACATATTGTTACTTGATTGGAACTTTTACAAAAAGTATTTGGACTTTTTCTGCGTCGTGGTGGATGCGCAAATAAATAAAGTTACGTCCATTGTCAATTTCTATGCTTATAGGAGGCAGGAATTCGCGTCCTGTAAATCCCTGCCATTATTCAATCAATGGCACCAACACTACTTCAAATATGTCTTCCTGCAGTACAGCTACTATCCTGAACTGTCGCAACAGAAAACAGAGCCCCCAATAAAACACCGAAATCCTCCTGTCAACAATCTGCACCCTAAAAATATAACTCCAAATAAGCCTCATCACACTGTATCCGTGACAACCCCGACCACAGCATCCAGTGGGGCAAGGCTAATTTAGCCCTCACAAGCAGTGTCAAACAATTCAAAATAATTAAAAAAACCTCCAACTTACTGTCAACAATTCTCATCAGTCATAACCTTTTGTTTAAAATACATGTTTTACCTGATAGTGTTTTAACTCAGACCTTGCCCTTCATGTATTTAACTGACTCCTCAACTCTGATGTAACCCAATTCAAATCAACTGTTCAAAACACTCCCTCATATTTGACAACCACGCTCTGCTCATCACATGCATGATAACTACACCGAAATGTCACTCCAACTGCAATAATGAGTTGTTCATTCATATATCTTATCCTTCCTGATTACTCCAACATGCCTCTCAAAGAAGTAATAAAAACATAGATGTGTAGCAAAAAACAATGTGTAACAAAAAGAAGTAGTATCTCTTTGTCACATCCCAGTACGGCATTATAGAGGGAACCTGATAATTCTACAGATAAAATATATAATTCTACATTAATTTTAATATATAACTGTGATACTAAAATGTATACTTTTACTCAAGATCTTGATGTGAGCATCCTAGATCTACTCTGCCACATCTACTAAACTAGTTCTCACGATGTGAGCACCCATGAGCTGATCCGCCACACCTAGTAAACCAGTTCTCACGATGTGAGCACCCATGAGCTGATCCGCCACACCTAGTAAACCAGTTCTCACGATGTGAGCATCCTAGATCTACTCCACCACATCTAGTAAACCAGTTCTCACGATGTGAGCATCCTAGATCTACTCCGCCACACCTAGTAAACCAGTTCTCACGATTTGAGCATCCCAGATCTACTCCACCACATCAAGTAAACCAGTTCTCACGATGTGAGCATCCTAGATCTACTCCACCACACCTAGTAGACCAGTTCTCACGATGTGAGCATCCTAGATCTACTCCACCACATCTAGTAAACCAGTTCTCACGATGTGAGGACCCAGAACTGCTCCGCCACACCTAGTAAACCAGTTCTCACGATTCGTCTTCTCACTACATGCTAACAGCAACTATCACCTCAGACAAGAGAACAGAAGCTCATCATTATTGTCATTTAAGGTACATTTGTAAAGTGTGAACCATACACCAATCCCTCACATTACAAATATGCATAATCATATTCCTCAGAGCAGGCAGTGTATAACACCTGTTGCCTGACCTACACAATGAAGGGAGAAATACAGCAGAACACTTCCTGTATACAATCGTCAAAGACAGAAAGATAGCAAAACAAAGCACTTTTGCAAGTTTCATTGACCTGAAAAAGGTTTTGACAATGTGAACCGTGACTGTCTGTGGTTTAAGTTATGTCAAAGTGGAATTGGTGGAAAAATATATTCATCAATCAGGTCACTGTATGAAGATGTAAAATGTTCTGTGCCGGTTAATGGTCATATGAGCCCAATGTTTGATATAAATAATGGTGTAAAACAGAGCTGCTCCTTACCCCCCACTCAATTCTTTGTAATGACCTTGTGGAGGATATAAATGCTCTAACTTGTGGAATTCATGTTGATAATAGAGGATATTATATCACTGTTTCCTTTTACCGGCATATGCCAGTATTTTACCGGCTAAAAAGTCACATGACCGGTATATTTATGGCAAACAAGTCCTGGGGACAGGTAATACATTTACCTGGTTAAATTATTTCCACTAAATACTAGTAGGCAATGAAAATTACCAGCAACTGTTAAGAAACTGTTAGGTGAGGTGAGGTGACGTGAAATTGGGTTTTACGTCGTGCTTGAGAATATTTCGCTCATATGACGACGTGCATGCGTGTGTATGGGTATGTGCGGCTGCTTGTACTAGCCCAGCTGGATTTATAGTACTAGCCCACTGAGATACCATGCCGCAGTGAAGCATGAATACCCCACTCAGACACATTATACTGACTCCAAGCCGACCAGTCCTTGTTGTACCCATTAATGCCGAGCCCCAGGCAGGGACCAACCAGTACCATATTTTAACGTCTTTTGGTATGACGTGGTCGGGGATCGAACCCGCGGCCTTCCGCTCTCCAGGCGGACGCTCTAACCACTACACCACGGAGACGGTAGAAACTGTTAGGAAACTGCCAAGTACATTTTATCTATCCGCACCATATATGATACGTGTATGGAATTCCCTGTCTATTTTAAGTAACAACCACTGACGATTATTGTGATTGGCTAGACATCTCGCTTAACCTTGACCCAAATGTTTATTATGTGAGAGGCATTTTGGCGTGAGGCTATTATGTATCATATGACAATGCTCTATCGGGGCAAGAAGGATAAACTTATATTCCAGCAAAACAATCCATGAAATCAAAAAATTTAAAATCCAGAAAAAAGAGGAATTTCCATGGATATGGTATGACAATCATAAGCGGGTGTGTTGTGATTTAGTTTTGGTAACAAAACATGCAGCAATTACTGTTATATCTTATTTCATGTTCGATTGTAATTTAATATGTTTATTCCTATTATAAAATGAAACACAAACACACACATAGCATTGTTTTATCTTTATTAAAATGGAAAAGAAGTGGACTGGTAAAAATAATAACGGACTGATTTATTTGTGGCTTAACAGTCCCATGGACTGGTAAATTTGAAAATCACCAGAAACACTGTATTTGAGTTCCTATGTCATACTATGTTTACGACACGAGTGCCTAAATGTTGGCATTTCCCGAGCAAGAGCAGGGGATATACTGATATTTAGGCACCAGTGTCGTAAACATAGTATGATATTGGCACGAAGATGATATTCTACATATTACCGAAGACTTCAAATTGAGGAACATAAACCCAAATCTACTTTCAAACATAGGCTGGCTACCTGCCGTCACCCCAAGTAAAACGCAACGTCATAGAAGAAACGTGACGTCATAGCATTGTTCATGATGTCACGTCACTGTGCATAGCACTCAGGTCACAATCACTTGAAGTTTAGCAACGTTTGGCGTGGAGAGTCCTTGGATGGGTGACCGTGTCTGGCAGCTTGACTCCTGAGAGTTTCTAGGGCTTCAGTCCTGCCCCACAACGAAGCACCCTGTGTTTCACTTTAGGCAAGTGAGTTTGTTCAAAATTGCCTCTGTTCACACAGCAGAAAATATGTCGTGAGACTATTAACCTTCCAGCGCCTAACAGGCAGCTTAGGTTATCCTGGCTAATAATGATCAGATTGTGCGCTTTGAGCAGGATATGAAGCCTGGAAAATGCACATTATAAATATTCTCATCATTGTTATATAGATGGGATGGAAAACCTGTATAACCAAGCAAAGACCTGAGATTTTCAGACTTTACACAAGGCTATTTAAACCCAACAGATCACTTCTACACTCTATAGTCCGTTTGGCTCAAAAGCGGACCAATGAATTGCAATCTAACTCGAAAAATAATAAACATAACATACTCAATGAAACGCTGATCATAATCAAAACATCATTCCAACTCTGTGAGGTTTTTGCAGAATTTTTGTCCTAAAAATAAAAAAGTTGTTTAACAATCTATCATTAACATATTGACACAGTTCACTATTTGTTACGAGGGAGGAGTGCAGAGAAAGGGACAGCCAGGTGTTCGGGAACGGATGGAGACGGCACAGCACAGGTTAATGAATAAATAACTTTGTCTGTGAACGTGCTTTGTCTTATGCACGCCACGCACGCAGTCCATTTTAATACCCCCCGCAAAACGCGTTGCTGGGGATAAAAATTCACTCATAACCCTTTATGGTGGCCAATGCATTCTACCAAGGCAAAATTGCTTCACTTTCTGTAAATGTATTGGTTGAGAATATAATAAGCAACTTATCTCTCTCTCCCTAATATTATAAGTCACTGTAGGTAATAGTATCTACAGGCGTGTAGGGCTTTTAAATAGCATAACAAGTTAAAGGCTAGAAACACATTAGGGTGACATGCCTCACTAACTATATATAATTTCATATATCTGTTTAAGCTCCATGGCATTCCTAAGAGTAAGACAGAAAAAATAATAATGAAATCGTTTGTAGTCCGATGGAGGCATCCATTATACTGACGTCATGGCATTCCAGTGACATTATTCTGTGATCTCATCGAAGAAATAGTTCAGATTTGTTTTTCACTCAAGTCTGAGATATTTGAGACCATTCAGTTGTATGTTATCAATTTAACTAAACTTGCTCAGAGGGTCATATTCGGCTTTAAGCTTGAACTGAATGTCAAAAATAATTGATGAAGTTCTTGAAAGGCATTTAGAAGTTGGATGAACATGAATACATAACACATTATGGATAACAACTTCTTTATATTTTTCATATGACGTTTCATCATTCACCTGATGAAGGAGCAAGAATTAGCTCTGAAATGTCATATAAAGAATAAACAGAAGTTGTTATCCATAGCATGTCATGAGTGATGGCCAAACAGTATAAAAGTAAAGCACTCATAATAAATTACATCATTTTTTCATGACAAGATGGCTGATACAATAAATATAATCTGTGGTGAATACAAGTTTCCCTAGTTATTACTGACCAAATGGCTGAACATTGAAAGGTGATCATAAAGGAGTGTCAAATAGATGCTCAGGTAAATGCATAGTTTTAGTCACTTGTCAATCTAGACACGGATTAAGTCTACAAGTCTGGATGTGAATTTCTTTGTTCTGTTCTCAGGGTAGGTTGTTGGTAGGGTATTCAGGAACAGCGCTCTTGTTAAACCCTCTTACCAATCTGAATGTATGCAAAACTGCTACATCACTTTGAGAACACACTCTCATGAAAACATATGAACATCAAAGTGTGTCGTTTATACACTTTTGAATGTCATGTGACTGACTTCTCACCGGCTGTGTGAAAACTACATATAAAATAATGATATACCCTAGATTTTACAAAAATATGGACTTTTTAGTGGGTTATTCTGACAATAAACATTATGTTAAATTGAGTAAATAATTGGTATTACATGTAGCATTCTTACAAAAAGTCCACCCCCAAACTGTAAAACTGCTCATAGTTCAAAACAGTTACATATCTCCTGAATATGTGTTTTGGAATGTTTTGTTAGTGTTGCAAAGTTCGGATTCAACCAAACAATGTTGTGTTGGCAGTGGCGGAAAGAGTTCCTTCTGTTCCCTAAACCTAACCTAACCTAACCCTAACTTAAATTTTGGACTTTTAGTCATTTTGTGAGTTCTCTAGTAATTGTTGTGTTAAGTTTTGTTAATAATTTTAGTATATTTATAAATATTATTTGGGATGGGGGAACATGAGGAACTCTTACCACAGTGGCAAGCAGTTATTATTGGTGCATGCACACACACATATGGAACATGCACCTATTAAATTTAACCATCTGACAGGCACGGGGCCGACTGAACACTTCACCATAATCTGCCTAACACGCTCTAGCAGTCGTGACTATATCCCTCAAAGCAGCAGGGCTGTATAGAAATCACAACGCTGACCTTTGGATGTAAATCTCTCAGGTCGCTGGCCTAGAATGTTTTTACGAATCAGCGCATGCTGATGCAATGTTCTACAGTGCGAAACACGGTTGCTGACGCGGGTTATACAATTTACTTTGGAGCATAACTGTTACTATTTCACAAAACCGGAATTCACATTCAAATTGTTTTCTGTTTAGGCTAATTTTTCCATGGTCATTCAAACGACAAATTCCATTCTGCCCGGACCAAACTTATTTGGCTATATGGCACGAATAGGATTGAATTTCAAGACGAATAGGTTTAATATGAGATTGTTTTTTAATTTATAATAACAGTGATTACACATGGAGTTGATGAACATCCACACCTAACATGGACAGCAATCTAAGTCAGCCAAGGCCTTCGACCAGAACATGGCACGCGGCACATGTGTGCTGGATCATGGCAAGCGATGCCACACGCTCGAAAATGGTCCTTGTAGAAAACTGATGACTGCTTTTGCAACGAGAAAATGACGCTTCGTGTTTTGATTTCGCAACAAACGTATCCTGCTCGATTTTGAAGTATATTCTTATATATGTACATTAACAAAACTGGACATAATAACACACAAAACGCTGATGATTGATGTGTTTGTGCAAGTCAATGCCTGTGATGAAACGAGACAATTTTTAGAGTCTGAAAAATATTGAGAAGTGAAAAACAGTTCCAATCCTTTTGGTATGGAAAGATAACTAAATATTTTTCTTTGACTAAAAGTCAGTTCTTACCTTGAAAATAGCATACGCCGTCGCAAACGTTAGTCAGTTACGAGTGAGACTTGCTAGCAGACGGCTTCTAAACGACCAATGAATGGGTTGGTACTGCTTTCCGGATTGGCAGAGAGTGGTTGAAATAAAACGAAACGAAACACAATGGATAGTGGGCGGGGGCTGCTTGACGCGTAGAGGATGTGATCGTAACGAGCTGACAGCCGCTCGAGTGACTAGCTGAATATAACAACGACTGTATGGAATACAATGTGATCGACGGCCAGAACACAGATCAGACAATGATTTGTGAGGACATGCTGTGGCCATATGCCCCTCATTATTAACAACACTAATAGTACCTAGGACGACAAGTGGGGCGGATACCAGCAGACCTGCATATAGATGGTACATCAACCCATATACGGATATTACCTACGTGTATATGTGCAACCATATTGAGTAGAAATAAAGGACCCTGATAAAATCTACAACCACGCGTCATTCTTCAGTTATCCCGCCACAATCGTGTAACCCACGCACGTTGTAATGACATAAAACAATTAGATCAACAATAATTAAAACCACCTAACAGTTTTTTAATGCTGTACCAGCAGCGCAGTACCTGGTGTAAATCACATCATGTAAATAGTTTTATTACCGGCCTGTATGTAGCTAATATATTAAATCAAATATAAGGCTTATCACCTGACTGTATATAGCCAATATATCACAGCCAATATAGGGCTTATCACAGGCCTGCATACAGCCGATATATCGAAGCCAATATAGTTCTGATCACCGGCCTGTATATAACTGATATATCACAGCCAATATAGGGCTTACACCGGCCTGTATATAGCCAAAATATCACAGCCAGTATAGGGCTTCTCACCGGCCTGTATATAGCCGATATATCACAGCCAATATAGGGCTTATCACAGGCCTGTATATACCAGATATATCACAGCCAATATAGGGCTTATCACAGGCCTGTATATACCAGATATATCACAGCCAATATGGGGCTTATCACCTGTCTATATAATTGATATATCACAGCCAATATACGGCTCATCATAGGCGTGTATATAGGTTATATATTAGAGCCAATATGGGGCTTATCACTATATATTGATATATGATATATCACAGGCTGTATATAGCTTATATATTACAGCAAATATAGGGCTCATCACAGGCCTGTATATAGCTGATATATCACAAGAAATATAGGGCTTATCACTGGACTGTATATAGCTGATATATCACAGCCAATATACGGCTCATCATAGGCGTGTATATAGGTTATATATCACCGACTATACATGACTGATCACAGGCCTGTATATAGCTTATATATTACAGCAAATATAGGGCTCATCATCGGCCTGTATATAGCTGATATGTCACAGCCAGTATAGGGCTCATCACATGCCTGTAAAGCCAATATATCACAGCCAATAAAGGGTTTATCACTGGCCTGTATATTACTGATATATCACAGCCAATATAGGGCTTATCACTGGCCTGTATATAGCTGACATATCACAGCCAATATAGGGCTTATCACCGGCCTGTATATAGAAGATATATCACAGCAAATATAGAGCTTATCACTAGCCTGTAAATAACTGATATATCACAGCAAATAGAGGGCTTATCACAGGCCTGTATATAGCTGATATATCACATCCGATATACGGCTCATCACTGGCATGTATATAATTGATATATCACTACAAATATAGTTCTTCTCACCGGACTGTAAATAGTTGATATATCACAACAAATATAGGGCTTGTCACCGGCCTGTACATCGCATATATAAAAAACCAGCGCATATAAAGGCTTATCACAGGCCTGTATATAGCTGATATATCACAGCCAATATAAGGCTTATCACAGGCCTGTATATAGCTGATAAAACACGGCCAATATAATTCTGATCACCGGCCAGTATGTAACTGATATATCACAGCCTAAATAGTTCTTATCAGAGGCCTGTATATAGCCGATATAACACAGCCAATAAAGGGGTTATCACCGGCAAGTATATAACTGATATATCACAACAAACATAGGGCTTATCACAGGACTGTATGTAGCTAATATATCACAACAAATATACGGTTAATCACTGGCCTGTATATAACTGATATATCACAGGAAATATAGGGTTTATCACAGGCCTGTATATAGCCGATATATCACAGCCAATATAGGGCTCATCACAGGCCTGTATATAGCTGATATATCACAAGAAATATAGGGCTTATCACTGGACTGTGTATAGCTGATATATCACAAGAAATATAGGGCTTATCACTGGCATGTATATAACTGATATATCACAGCCAATATACTGTTCAAGATAGGAGTGTATATAGGTGATATATCAGGGCTCATCAGAGGCCTGTATATAGCTGATATATCACAGGCTTTATAGGGCTTTTCACAGGCCTGTATACAGATGATATTACACAGCCAATATAGGGCTCATCACAGGGCTGTATATAGCTGATATATTACAGCCAATATATGGCTCATCACAGGCCTGTATATATATATAAAACAGCCTATATATGGCTCATCACAGGCCTGTATATAACTGATATATTACAGCCAATATAGGGCTCATCACAGGGCTGCATATAACTGATATATTACAGCCAATATAGGGCTCATCACAGGCCTGCATATAACTGATATATTACAGCCAATATATGGCTCATCACAGGGCTGCATATAACTGATATATTACAGCCAATATAGGGCTCATCACAGGCCTGTATATAGCTCATATAAAACAGCCAATATAGGGCTCATCACAGGGCTGCATATAACTGATATATTACAGCCAATATATGGCTTATCACAGGCGTGCATATAACTGATATATTACAGGAAATATAGGGTTCATCACACAGCTGATATATTACAGCTAATATATGGCTCATCACAGGCCTGTATATAGCTGATATAAAACAGCCAATATAGGGCTCATCACAGGGCTGCATATAACTGATATATTACAGCCAATATAGGGCTCATCACAGGCCTGTATATAGCTGATATAAAAGAGCCAATATAGGGCTCATCACAGGGCTGCATATAATTGATATATTACAGGAAATATAGGTCTCATCACAGGCCTGTATATAGCTGATATAAAACAGTCAATATAGGGCTCATCACAGGGCTGCATATAACTGATATATTACAGCCAATATAGGGCTCATCACAGGCCTGTATATAGCTGATATAAAACAGCCAATATAGGGCTCATCACAGGGCTGCATATAATTGATATATTACAGGAAATATAGGGCTCATCACAGGCCTGTATATAGCTGATATAAAACAGCCAATATAGGGCTCATCACAGGGCTGCATATAATTGATATATTACAGCCAATATAGGGCTCATCACAGGACTGCATATAACTGATATATTACAGCCAATATATGGCTCATCACAGGGCTGCATATAACTGATATATTACAGGAAATATAGGGCTCATCACAGGCCTGTATATAGCTGATATAAAACAGCCAATATAGGGCTCATCACAGGGCTGCATATAACTGATATATTACAGCCAATATAGGGTTCATCACAGGCCTGTATTTAGCTGATATATTACAGCCAATATAGGGCTCATCACAGGGCTGCATATAACTGATATATTACAGCCAATATAGGGCTCATCACAGGCCTGCATATAACTGATATATTACAGCCAATATAGGGTTCATCACAGGCCTGTATTTAGCTGATATATTACAGCCAATATCACAGGGCTGCATATAACTGATATATTACAGGGCTGCATATAACTGATATATTACAGCCAATATAGGGTTCATCACAGGCCTGTATTTACTGCCAATATATGGCTATTCATCACAGCCTCTATATATAGCTGATATATTACAGCCAATATATATTACATAGCTGATATATTACAGCCAATATAGGGCTCATCACAGGGCTGCATATAACTGATATATTACAGCCAATATAGGGCTCATCACAGGCCTGTATATAGCTGATATAAAATAGCCAATATAGGGCTCATCACAGGGCTGCATATAATTGATATGTTACAGCCAATATAGGGCTCATCACAGGACTGCATATAACTGATATATTACAGCCAATATATGGCTCATCACAGGCCTGTATATAGCTGATATAAAACAGCCTATATAAGGCTCATCACAGGCCTGTATATAGCTGATATAAAACAGCCAATATAGGGCTCATCACAGGCCTGCATATAACTGATATATTACAGCCAATATAGGGCTCATCACAGGCCTGTATATAGCTGATATAAAACAGCCAATATATATCCACAGGGCTGCATATAACATTACAGCCAATATAGGGCTCATCACAGGCCTGTATATAGCTGATATAAAACAGCCAATATAGGGCTCATCACAGGGCTGCATATAACTGATATATTACAGCCAATATAGGGCTCATCACAGGCCTGTATATAACTGATATATTACAGCCAATATAGGGCTCATCACAGGCCTGTATATAGCTGATATAAAACAGCCAATATAGGGCTCATCACAGGGCTGCATATAACTGATATATTACAGCCAATATAGGGCTCATCACAGGCCTGTATATAACTGATATATTACAGCCAATATAGGGCTCATCACAGGCCTGTATATAACTGATATATTACAGCCAATATAGGGCTCATCACAGGGCTGCATATAACTGATATATTACAGCCAATATAGGGCTCATCACAGGCCTGTATTTAGCTGATATATTACAGCCAATATATGGCTCATCACAGGCCTGTATATAGCTGATATAAAACAGCCAATATAGGGCTCACCACAGGGCTGCATATAACTGATATATTACAGCCAATATAGGGCTCATCACAGGCCTGTATATAGCTGATATAAAACAGCCAATATAGGGCTCATCACAGGCCTGTATATAGCTGATACATTACAGCCAATCATCACAGGGCTGCATATAGCTGATATATTACAGCCAATATAGGGCTCATCACAGGGCTGCATATAACTGATATATTACAGCCAATATAGGGGTCATCACTGGCCTGTATATAGCTGATATATTACAGCCAATATAGGGCTCATCACAGGCCTGCATATAGCTGATATAAAACAACCAATATAGGGCTCATCACAGGCCTGTATATAACTGATATATTACAGCCAATATAGGGCTCATCACAGGCCTGTATATAGCTGATATATTACAGCCAATATAGGGCTCATCATAGGCCTGTATATAGCTGATACATTACAGCCAATACAGGGCTCATCCATCACAGGGCTGCATATAACTGATACATTACAGCCAATATAGGGTTCATCACAGGCTGCATATAGCTGATATAAAACAGCCAATATAGGGCTCATCACAGGGCTGCATATAGCTGATATATTACAGCCAATATAGGTCTCATCACAGGGCTGCATATAACTGATATATTACAGCCAATATAGGGCTCATCACAGGCCTGTATATAGCTGATATAAAACAGCCAATATAGGGCTCATCACAGGGCTGCATATAACTGATATATTACAGCCAATATAGGGCTCATCACAGGCCTGTATATAACTGATATATTACAGCCAATATAGGGCTCATCACAGGCCTGTATATAGCTGATATAAAACAGCCAATATAGGGCTCATCACAGGGCTGCATATAACTGATATATTACAGCCAATATATGGCTTATCACAGGCCTGCATATAACTGATATATTACAGGAAATATAGGGTTCATCACAGGGCTGTATATAGCTGATATATTACAGCCAATATATGGCTCATCAGAGGCCTGTATATAGCTGATATAAAACAGCCAATATAGGGCTCATCACAGGCCTGCATATAGCTGATATATTACAGCCAATATAGGGCTCATCACAGGCCTGCATATAGCTGATATAAAACAACCAATATAGGGGTCATCACAGGGCTGCATATAACTGATATATTACAGTCAATATAGGGGTCATCACTGGCCTGTATATAGCTGATATATTACAGCCAATATAGGGCTCATCAGAGGCCTGTATATAGCTGATATAAAATAGCCAATATAGGGCTCATCACAGGCCTGTATATAGCTGATATTACAGCCAATATAGGGCTCATCACAGGCCTGCATATAACTGATATATTACAGCAAATATAGGGCTCATCACAGGCCTGTATATAGCTGATATATTACAGCCAATATAGGGCTCATCAGAGGCCTGTATATAGCTGATATAAAATAGCCAATATAGGGCTCATCACAGGCCTGTATATAGCTGATATTACAGCCAATATAGGGCTCATCACAGGGCTGCATATAACTGATATATTACAGCTAATATAGGGCTCATCACAGGCCTGTATATAGCTGATATATTACAGCCAATATAGGGCTCATCACAGGCCTGTATATAGCTGATATAATACAGCCAATATAGGTCTCATCACAGGCCTGTATATAACTGATATATTACAGCCAATATAGGGCTCATCACAGGGCTGCATATAACTGATATATTACAGCCAATATATGGCTTATCACAGGCCTGCATATAACTGATATATTACAGGAAATATAGGGTTCATCACAGGCTGTATATAGCTGATATATTACAGCCAATATATGGCTCATCAGAGGCCTGTATATAGCTGATATAAAACAGCCAATATAGGGCTCATCACAGGCCTGTATATAGCTGATATAAAACAACCAATATAGGGGTCATCACAGGGCTGCATATAACTGATATATTACAGCCAATATAGGGCTCATCACAGGCCTGTATATAGCTGATATATTACAGCCAAGTATATAGCAGATACATTACAGCCGATATAGGGCTCATCATAGGCCTGTATATAGCTGATATTACACAGCCAATATAGGGATTATCACAGGCCTGTATGTTGAGGATAGCACAGGTGCTTGTCATCCGAAACAGTGGCCTCAAGGTATATAGTGTCACTATCATTGCAAGTGGGGGCCCAGACAACACGTCATAGGGGAGATCCCTGACCTGGCAGACCTATTGCCTGTACACTGACATACCCAGGGCTAGCCATTGCTCGCCTCGAGCCCCTTGCACCTGGTAAGTGACCTGTCATTATATTTGTAGATAATTACGGTGTCAATGTGGGATAAATCTCAGCTCGGGACATAATTGTCAAGCTTGAAGAGTTGTGTATAATGTGCCAGGTGTTGGGTGTAAGTTTTTGAATGGTCAGTGTCCATTTGGCCAAGGGTTATTAACAAATTCCTTGAACAGTCGTACTTTAGTAAGATCAAGAATGTGGGTGGCTTTCTATCCTGGATACCTCCACTCTCGGTATGATTCCCGTGGTGGCCTTGTGCCCTGTCGTGGGGAATGTGACTCTCGGTATGATTCCCGTGGTAACCTTGCGCTCTGTCGTGGGGAGTGTGACTCTCGGTATGATTCCCGTGGTAACCTTGCGCTCTGTCGTGGGGAGTGTGACTCTCGGTATGATTCCCGTGGTGGCCTTGTGCCCTGTCGTGGGGAGTGTGACTCTCGGTATGATTCCCGTGGTGGCCTTGCGCCCTGTCGTGGGGAGCGTGACTCTCGGTATGATTCCTGGGGTAACCTTTGCCCTGTCGTGGGGAGTGTGACTCTCGGTATGATTCCCGTGGTGGCCTTGTGCCCTGTCGTGGGGAATGTGACTCTCGGTATGATTCCTGGGGTAACCTTTCGCCCTGTCGTGGGGAGCGTGACTCTCGGTATGATTCCCGTGGTGGCCTTGTGCCCTGTCGTGGGGAGTGTGACTCTCGGTATGATTCCCGTGGTAACCTTGCGCCCTGTCGTGGGGAGTGTGACTCTCGGTATGATTCCCGTGGTGGCCTTGTGCCCTGTCGTGGGGAGTGTGACTCTCGGTATGATTCCCGTGGTGGTCTTGCGCCCTGTCGTGAGGAGTGTGACTCTCGGCATGATTCCTGTGGTGGGTGACTATGATTCCCGCTGGCCTTGCCCAGTCGTGGGGAGTGTGACTCTCGGCATGATTCCCATGGTAACCTTGCGGCCCTGTCATGGGGAGTGTGACTCTCGGTATGATTCCCATGGTGGCCTTGTGCCTGTCGAGGGGTGTGTGACTCTCGGTATGATTCCCGTGGTAACCTTGCGCCCTGTCGTGGGGAGTGTGACTCTCGGTATGATTCCCGTGGTGGCCTTGTGCCCTGTCGTGGGGAGTGTGACTCTCGGTATGATTCCCGTGGTGGTCTTGCGCCCTGTCGTGGGGAGTTTGACTCTCGGTATCATTCCCATGGTAACCTTACCCCCTGTCGTGGGGAGCGTGACTCTCGGTATGATTCCCGTGGTAACCTTGCCCCCTGTCGTGGAGAGTGTGACTCTCGGTATGATTCCCGTGGTGGTCTTGCGCCCTGTCGTGGGGAGCGTGACTCTCGGTATGATTCCTGTGGTAACCTTGCGCCGAGTCGTGGGGAGTGTGACTCTCGGTATGATTCCCGGGGTAACCTTGCGCCCTGTCATGGGGAGTGTGACTCTCGGTATGATTCCCGTGGTGGCCTTGCGCCCTGTCGAGGGGTGTGTGACTCTCGGTATGATTCCCGTGGTAACCTTGCGCCCTGTCGTGGGGAGTGTGACTCTCGGTATGATTCCCGTGGTAACCTTGCGCCCTGTCGTGGGCAGCGTGACTCTCGGTATGATTCCCGTGGTGGCCTTGTGCCCTGTCGTGGAGAGTGTGACTCTCGGTATGATTCCCGTGGTGGCCTTGCGCCCTGTCGTGGGGAGTGTGACTCTCGGAATGATTCCCGTGGTGGCCTTGCGCCCTGTCGTTGGGAGTGTGACTCTCGGTATGATTCCCGTGGTGGCCTTGCGCCCTGTCGTGGGGAGTGTGGCCGAGTGACCATACCCTGAGGTATGATTGTGGTAAAGTGTCAGGCTGGTTACTCTAGCCCGTTCATGGCCCATCCAGGGTCCGTTGTAAAGACGTCGTCCGGTGCGGTTTGGGGGTAACGACACTGGACAGTCGTAGCTGAGATGGCCTTCGTGTTCTCCCGAGTTGTAGCAGGTTTTGTTCTCGTGATTATTGCTGCCGTTGTTTGCTGCTTGCTTCTGTGGACTTCTGTGATGACGATGTCCTCGAACACCACACTCTGTACATAGGACAGTACAGACAACTTGGATCTTCTGTTTGACACAGGCGGCAATGGAAGGGAGAGAGATACGGCTAGATGTTTAGAGCTTTAGTGAGCAACTGATGGTGAAAGCTAAAAAAAGCTGGTGCTTTTTATAGTTGGTGCATGACGTCACATTGATGCCAATCGCGCCAACATGGCGCCAATGTCGTCATAGGGTACGTCTTATATAAACCCGACCCTAGCTGGCCTTGTCAGTTGCAGCCATGGCATCACAGGTCAGCCGAATACAAGAAATAGAAGAAGAGGAATTTGAGTGAGTGAGTTGTGTTTTACGTCGGTTTTAGCAATATTCCAGCAATATCATGGTTCAACACATGTTACCTCCTTGGTGAGGACATCATGGCCAGGGTGGGTGAGGACATCATGGCCAGGGTGGGTGAGGACATTATGGCCAGGGTGGGTGAGGACATCATGGCCAGGGTGGGTGAGGACATCATGGCCAGGGTGGGTGAGGACATCATGGCCAGGGTGGAAAAGGTTCAACAAAGCAGCGTGACTGACATTTGGATGAAGAAATGAACATCGACGTAGGAGATCTCGACCGAATGGGCGAGGCACATGGGCGATCAGCAAATGTGCCAAGGTTGAACACCTTTCAAGAAAAGAAAAAATGCATTGTACAAATCAACAAATGAAGAACATCTCCGCTTTGCACGTGCTTTGGTGGTGGTCAGTCAGTATGCACACAAACCATTGGACCCAAGAATGGAGATACACACGTGACGAACGAAGACCAGCACAGCTGAATGCAGCCTTATAAAGTCAGCTGAAGGTCCCTGAAGGTCCAGGGCGCGCCACGTGGATCATTTAACGTTTGATACTATCAGCTGATGGTATATCCCCAAGATGTAGTGGATCATGTTTTGAAAGGTGCCACATCCCACAAAGTTCCCAACCTGTATGATCACGACCATCGCTACAGCGTCACCACACACCCACGTCTGCCTTTACACGTAGTTGCAATTATTGTGAAACCCAAGACAGGGGATACAGCACACTACAGGTTCATCCCTATAGGTAAGAGTTTCGCTAGGTGGCGTGAATGTCTTAAGTGCTGAGTCTGGTTCCAAACACCTCACTGTTTCCAGCGTCACCTGACTACCTATGACAAACACCTGCTCCGCCATTCATACCTTCCGCCGATGCTGGACTAATGTCGGCGTGAACAATATTCCCAGCATGGACAACCACGACAACTTGAGATTGATTTCTGGCAAAGTTCCTTCTTCTTTCAGGGAGACAGTCATCAAACAAATACTAAGAAACCGCGCCCTGTTTCCAATGTATCCAAACTTTTAGAAAGGGCTGTGGTAACACTGTCCTTATATCTTACAGAGAATCAACTTTTAAAAAGTTTCAATCAGCATTTAGGCCAAGGCATAGTGCTGAAACAGTGCTGGTGGTAAATGACTTGTTGTGTTGAGTCAATAACGGGAACATAGCGTCACTCCTGCTTCAGGACAGGTCGGCTGCATTTGACACGATAGACTTCTCACACAACTGGAATCTGGTTTCAGAATAAACTGCTGCCTTGTTATGAATTGAATCCTGACTATCTGAGAGCCAGCAATGAGTAACTGTCAGAGGCAAACCATCCGAGAGAACTCCTATATACTGTGGTGTCATACAAGGATATTTCCTTGGGCCTGTGTTGTTTACACTTGATACCAGAATTCAGAGCTCAGAAAACATGACGTTGAGCAGCACTTTTATGCTATGTACACGGGTATCCAGCTGTACTGACGACATCACCACATGGATGGACTCACACAGGCTGATGGGAGTAAGACAGACGTTGCTTGTTGGAATCTCAAAGAGTCACCCGACTACCTGTGACTACCTCTCGAGGGTTCGATCCCGAGTCACAGAAACTTCCAGAGCAATAAGTTACTCTATCATTCCATTTTCCGAAATTGTCAGAAAACTTGGAGTTCAATTGGACCCAGATCGCCACATGCAAAATCTGCAAGTCATATAATTTCCACTTGAGAAACGTATGCAATAGAAGCAATTCTCTGACAACTGCACCAGTGAGATCCTTAGTGATTTCCAAGACAGACTATTGTAACTACGTGTGTTATGCATTGCCAGAAATGCGTTTTCCCCAACTTCAACGTGTCAAAAACACTGCAGTCCGTATTGTCACCAAAGTGTCAACTTGAGTCCACTTAACGCCTGCACTCCAAACCTTACATTGGTTGCCTGTCAGGACCAGGGTGGAGTATAAAGTCCTGAGTCTAGCATATCAATGTTACCATGAGACTGTCCCAGGCTACCCCAATGAGCTTGTCACAGTATACAAGTGACCCAGGGCTCTATGATCTGCAGATACATATTTATTGACAATTCCGTGTTGAAACCTCAAATGCTTTGATCTCCGATCAGTCACCTATGGTGCCCCAAAAGACTGGAACCAGCTGCCGCTGGAGCTAAGACTTTACCACTCTAATGAAGCTTTCAAATTTTATAAAACCTTCCTTTTTAGAAAATATTACAAAGTCTACTCTTAGTCTTCAGCCACTCTATTGCAGCTGATCTTTGCTAGGAATGTAGCGTGTTGATTTGAACTGAGAAAAGGGGAAGTTTACATGCACCAAATCAACACTGATCCTGCTATATGGGTCCAAACGTGAAAGTTATGTCGCCTGGATGAACGGCCACAACGTCTTTGACCTGAGCCCAAGTCACAGCCCATGACATTCCAGGAAGATGACGCAATTTCCTCATAGATCAACTGACTGGAGGCCAGCTGCCAGTGTCTTGAGACTGGTGGACAATAAAGCCTTTGCCGGCAGCAAGGAGAAGAACACTTCCATTGTAAGCACAACACAGTGACCAGCCTCAAGTTGAAACGCATTGGGCAGGAAGTCCATGGACCTGAAATCTAAAGTGACTTTGAGAACAACAGTGCCACAATGAAACAGCTGTCCACAGACCTATTCCGCAACACTGGAAACCTATGGCGATAACCTCTCTGCAACCCCACCGTAGAAGAGTTCAGAAATGGCTTCACTGTGTGGGCAGTGGATCTGACTAACTACATACCACAGACTGGCACGTTGGACCTGAACCTCGGTGTGTAGAGGCACTGGGTCCTGTAACCCTTGACAACTACGAGGAATGCCAAAACATCTTAGAAATGATTGGTCGTTTCCCCTCGATCCCTCCCTCATTATATTATAGTGGCCAGTCAATTAATTGACCAAATGCCACGTCACCACCTCACGTGCAACAATGACGTCATTGGTGTCCCATAATTGGGGTCTCTAGGACTCTCGAGGTGTGGTATCTCAATGGGAAGCCAGACGATGGAAGACAGAATAGTGCAGTGTATATCAACCAGTTTCATCCTGTGACGTAGGATAAAACAAACAACTGATTCATTCAATGTGGAACACAAGGTATGGGTTCATCCCAGGCACGCTTTACCGTGTTCTCTCTGCACCCAGTGAAGCCCATTCCTGGTGTCCCCCGCTCTGATATTGCTGGAATATAACAGCGGCGTACAAATACACTCACTCGATCATTGTTCACTATACCACTACTTGTTCAGCTAGTCAAGACAAGTGCAGTGATGTCCACAACTCATCTAACCGCTGTCAGAGGAAGCTGCGGTGGCTGTGTGGCTATATCACTGACTGTGTGGCTAGATCACTGACTGTGTGGCTAGATCACTGACTGTGTATGCTGGCTAATATCAGAGGAAGCTGCGATGGCTGTGTGGCTAGATCACTGACTGTGTGGCTAGATCACTGACTGTGTGGCTAGATCACTGACTGTGTGGCTAGATAACTGACTGTGTGGCTAGATGACTGACTGTGTGGCTAGATCACCGACTGTGTGACTAGATCACTGACTGTGTGGCTAGATCACTGACTGTGTGGCTAGATCACTGACTGTGTGGCTAGATCACCGACTGTGTGGCTAGATCACTGACTGTGTGGCTAGATCACTGACTGTGTGGCTAGATGACTGACTGTGTGGCTAGATGACTGACTGTGTGGCTAGATGACTGACTGTGTGGCTAGATGACTGACTGTGTGGCTAGATCACTGACTGTGTGGCTAGATCACTGACTGTGTGGCTAGATCACCGACTGTTTGGCTAGATCACTGACTGTATGGCTAGATCACCGACTGTGTGGCTAGATCACTGACTGTGGCTAGATGACTGACTGTGGCTAGATGACTGATTGTGTGGCTAGATCACTGACTGTGTGGCTAGATCACCGACTGTGTGGCTAGATGACTGATTGTGTGGCTAGATCACCGACTGTGTGGCCAGATCACTGACTGTGGCTAGATGACTGAATGTGTGGCTAGATCACTGACTGTGTGGCTAGATCACTGACTGTGTGGCTAGATCACTGACTGTGTGGCTAGATGACTGATTGTGTGGCTAGATCACCGACTGTGTACGCTGGCTAATATTTTCTAACCCTGTGAGTGTCTCAACCCACCCAAAGTATTTCAGTCTTTACTTCACTGAGAAAGTATAACCCCAATCCATCATCTGTTTCATGTGCCTACATTCTAAACGACATTGTGTTGTCGGGGCTTTTGGGTGCAGTTTGCTCAGGAATATTCTGGAACAGACATTGGCTAATTCAGCATGGTATGGAATTTTCCAGTAGGTATTTAGGCTATAGGCATGTATCTATCATCTCATATTACATGAGACCAGCGGCTTATGAAGATCACTCCGGAGATCAACCTTTGGCGGAAGATCCCTCTGCTGTTGTAGTTTACATTACCATGGTAACCATGGTGTAATTAAGGCTGTTAATTGTGTAACATTTGTTGTAACGTGTTGGTTAAACACTGAAATCTGGCGAATATATTCTGGGTTACTGCTTCCATTTGCAAATCAGCATGTAACACTATATCACAGGCAATTTGGGTCTTATAATCGGCCTGCATACAAATGATATAACACCAGCCTATCACTGGTTAGCATCTATTCTACTCATAAGCTGATGACCATAGTAAGTCATTCAGCAACATCGACGGTAATGGAAAACCTATCTGTGCTGCAAGTGCCGATGCGTTCTGCGTTAGTACATTCTCAACAGTTGAAGACACCGTTGTTTCTATAACATTGTCCAAGTGTAGTGTTTCTATAACAGTGTCCCCTTGTAGTGTTTCTATAACAGTGTCCCTGTGTAGTGTTTCTATAACAGTGTCACCATGTAGTGTTTCTATAACAGTGTCCCTGTGTAGTGTTTCTATAACAGTGTCTCCGTGTAGTGTTTCTATAACAGTGTCCCTGTGTAGTGTTTTTATAACAGTGTTTCCGTGTAGTGTTTCTATAACAGTGTCCCAATGTAGTGTTTCTATAACAGTGTCTGTGTATAGTGTTTCTATAACAGTGTCCCTGTGTAGTGTTTCTATAACAGTGTCCAAGTGTAGTGTTTCTATAACAGTGTCCCTGTATAGTCTTTCTATAACAGTGTCCCCATGTAGTGTTTCTATAACAGTGTTCCCATGTAGTGTTTCTATAACAGTGTCTCTGTGTAGTGTTTCTTTAACAGTGTCCCCATGTGGTGTTTCTATAACAGTGTCCCTGTGTAGTGTTTCTATAACAGTGTCCCTGTGTAGTGTTTCTATAACAGTGTCCCCATGTAGTGTTTCTATAACAGTGTCCGTGTGTAGTGTTTCTATAACAGTGTCCCTGTGTAGTGTTTCTATAACAGTGTTCCTGTGTAGTGTTTCTATAACAGTGTCCCTGTGTAGTGTTCCTATAACAGTGTCCAAGTGTAGTGTTCTAGAACAGTGTCTCTGTGTAGTGTTTCTATAACAGTGTCCCCATGTAGTTTTTCTATAACAGTGTCCCTGTGTAGTGTTTCTATAACAGTGTCCCTGTGTAGTGTTTCTATAACAGTGTCCCTGTGTAGTGTTCTAGAACAGTGTCTCTGTGTAGTGTTTCCATAACAGTGTCCCCATGTAGTTTTTCTATAACAGTGTCCAAGTGTAGTGTTTCTATAACAGTGTGTTTCCTGTGTAGTGTTTCTATAACAGTGTCCCTGTGTAGTGTTTCTATAACAGTGTCCCTGTGTAGTGTTTCTATAACAGTGTCCCTGTGTAGTGTTTCTATAACAGTGTCCAGTGTAGTGTTTCTATAACAGTGTCCCTGTGTAGTGTTTCTATAACAGTGTCCCTGTGTAGTGTTTCTTTAACAGTGTCCCCATGTAGTTTTCTATAACAGTGTCCCCATGTAGTGTTTCTATAACAGTGTCCCCATGTAGTGTTTCTATAACACTGTCCCCATGTTGAGTTCTATAACAGTGTCCCTGTGTAGTGTTTCTATAACAGTGTCCCTGTGTAGTGTTTCTATAACAGTGTCCCTGTGTAGTGATTCTGTAACAGTGTCCAAGTGTAGTGTTTCTATAACAGTGTCCCTGTGTAGTGTTTCTATAACAGTGTCCCTGTGTAGTGTAACAGTGTCCCTGTAGTTTCTATAACAGTGTCCCTGTGTAGTGTTTCTATAACAGTGTCCGTGTGTAGTGTTTCTATAACAGTGTCCCTGTGTAGTGTTTCTATAACAGTGTCCGTGTGTAGTGTTCTAGAACAGTGTCCCTGTGTAGTGTTTCTATAACAGTGTCCCTGTGTAGTGTATCTATAACAGTGTCCCTGTGTAGTGTTTCTATAACAGTGTCCCCATGTAGTGTTTCTATAACAGTGTCCACATGTAGTGTTTCTATAGCAGTGTCTCCGTGTAGTGTTTCTATAACAGTGTCCCCATGTAGTGTTTCTATAACAGTGTCCCCATGTAGTTTTTCTAAAACAGTGTCCCTGTGTAGAGTTGCTATGACAATGTCCCCATGTAGTGTTGCTATAACACTGTCCCCATGTAGTGTTCCTATCACACTGTACCCATGTGATGTTTCTAAAACACTGTCCCCATGTAGTGTTTCTATAACACCGTCGACATGTAGTGTTTCTATAACAGTGTCCCTGTGTAGTGTTTCTATAGCACTTTCCCCATGTAGTGTTCTATAACAGTGTCCCCATGTAGTGTATTTGTATAACAGTGTCCCCATGTAGTATTTGTATAACAGTGTCCTCATGTAGTGTTTCTATAACAGTGTCCCCATGTAGTATTTGTATAACAGTGTCCCCATGTAGTCTTTCTATAACAGTGTCCCCATGTAGTGTTTCTATAACAGTGTCCCTATTTAGTGTTCTATAACAGTGTCCCTATGTAGTGTTTCTATAACAGTGTCCCTGTGTAGTGTTTCTATAACAGTGTCCCTATTTAGTGTTCTATAACAGTGTCCCTATGTAGCGTTTCTATAACAGTGTCCCTATTTAGTGTTCTATAACAGTGTCCCTGTGTAGTGTTTCTATAACAGTGTCCCTGTGTAGTGTTTCCATAACAGTGTCCCCATGTAGTGTTTCTATAACAGTGTCCCTATTTAGTGTTCTATAACAGTGTCCCTATGTAGTGTTTCTATAACAGTGTCCCTGTGTAGTGTTTCTATAACAGTGTCCCTATTTAGTGTTCTATAACAGTGTCCCCATGTAGTGTTTCTATAACAGTGTTCCCATGTAGTGTTTCTATAACAGTGTCTCTGTGTAGTGTTTCTATAACAGTGTCCCCATGTGGTGTTTCTATAACAGTGTCCGTGTGTAGTGTTTCTATAACAGTGTCCCTGTGTAGTGTTTCTATAACAGTGTCCCCATGTGGTGTTTCTATAACAGTGTCCGTGTGTAGTGTTTCTATAACAGTGTCCCTGTGTAGTGTTTCTATAACAGTGTTCCTGTGTAGTGTTTCTATAACAGTGTCCCTGTGTAGTGTTCCTATAACAGTGTCCAAGTGTAGTGTTCTAGAACAGTGTCTCTGTGTAGTGTTTCTATAACAGTGTCCCAATGTAGTTTTTCTATAACAGTGTCCCTGTGTAGTGTTTCTATAACAGTGTCCCTGTGTAGTGTTTCTATAACAGTGTCCCTGTGTAGTGTTCTAGAACAGTGTCTCTGTGTAGTGTTTCCATAACAGTGTCCCCATGTAGTTTTTCTATAACAGTGTCCAAGTGTAGTGTTTCTATAACAGTGTCCCTGTGTAGTGTTTCTATAACAGTGTCCCTGTGTAGTGTTTCTTTAACAGTGTCCCCATGTAGTTTTTCTATAACAGTGTCCCCATGTAGTGTTTCTATAACAGTGTCCCCATGTAGTGTTTCTATAACAGTGTCCCCATGTTGAGTTCTATAACAGTGTCCCTGTGTAGTGTTTCTATAACAGTGTCCCTGTGTAGTGTTTCTATAACAGTGTCCCTGTGTAGTGATTCTATAACAGTGTCCAAGTGTAGTGTTTCTATAACAGTGTCCCTGTGTTTCTATAACAGTGTCCCCATGTAGTGTTTCTATAACAGTGTCCTGTGTAGTGTTTCTATAACAGTGTCCCCATGTAGTGTTTCTATAACAGTGTCCCCATGTAGTGTTTCTATAACAGTGTCCCTGTGTAGTGTTTCTATAACAGTGTCCCTGTGTAGTGTTTCTATAACAGTGTCCTGTGTGTGTAGTGTTTCTATAACAGTGTCCCCATGTAGTGTTTCTATAACAGTGTACCCATGTAGTGTTTCTATAACACTGTCCCATGTAGTGTTTCTATAACACCGTCGACAACAGTGTCCCTGTGTAGTGTTTCTCCTGTGTAGTGTTCTATAACAGTGTCCCCATGTAGTGTTTCTATAACAGTGTCCCCGTGTAGTATTTGTATAACAGTGTCCTATGTAGTGTTCTATAACAGTGTCCCTGTGTAGTGTTTCTATAACAGTGTCCCTGTGTAGTGTTTCTATAACAGTGTCCCCATGTAGTGTTTCTATAACAGTGTCCACATGTAGTGTTTCTATAGCAGTGTCTCCGTGTAGTGTTTCTATAACAGTGTCCCATGTAGTGTTTCTATAACAGTGTCCCCATGTAGTTTTTCTAAAACAGTGTCCTGTGTCCTGTGTAGAGTTGCTATGACAATGTCCCCATGTAGTGTTGCTATAACACTGTCCCCATGTAGTGTTCCTATCACACTGTCCCCATGTGATGTTTCTAAAACACTGTCCCCATGTAGTGTTTCTATAACACCGTCGACATGTAGTGTTTCTATAACAGTGTCCCTGTGTAGTGTTTCTATAGCACTTTCCCCATGTAGTGTTCTATAACAGTGTCCCCATGAAGTATTTGTATAACAGTGTCCCCGTGTAGTATTTGTATAACAGTGTCCTCATGTAGTGTTCTATAACAGTGTCCCCATGTAGTATTTGTATAACAGTGTCCCCATGTAGTCTTTCTATAACAGTGTCCCCATGTAGTGTTTCTATAACAGTGTCCCTATTTAGTGTTCTATAACAGTGTCCCTATGTAGTGTTTCTATAACAGTGTCCCTGTGTAGTGTTTCTATAACAGTGTCCCTATTTAGTGTTCTATAACAGTGTCCCTATGTAGCGTTTCTATAACAGTGTCCCTATTTAGTGTTCTATAACAGTGTCCCTGTGTAGTGTTTCTATAACAGTGTCCCTGTGTAGTGTTTCTATAACAGTGTCCCCATGTAGTGTTTCTATAACAGTGTCCCTATTTAGTGTTCTATAACAGTGTCCCTATGTAGTGTTTCTATAACAGTGTCCCTGTGTAGTGTTTCTATAACAGTGTCCCTATTTAGTGTTCTATAACAGTGTCCCCATGTAGTGTTTCTATAACAGTGTTCCCATGTAGTGTTTCTATAACAGTGTCTCTGTGTAGTGTTTCTATAACAGTGTCCCCATGTGGTGTTTCTATAACAGTGTCCCATGTAGTGTTTCTATAACAGTGTGTTTCTATAACAGTGTCCTGTGTAGTGTTTCTATAACAGTGTCCCTGTGTAGTGTTTCTATAACAGTGTCCCTGTGTAGTGTTTCTGTAACAGTGTCCAAGAGTAGTGTTTCTATAACAGTGTCCCTGTGTAGTGTTTCTATAACAGTGTCCCCATGTAGTGTTTCTATAACAGTGTCCCTGTGTAGTGTTTCTATAACAGTGTCCCTGTGTAGTGTTTCTATAACAGTGTGCCTGTGTAGTGTTTCTATAACAGTGTCCGTGTGTAGTGTTCTAGAACAGTGTCCCTGTGTAGTGTTTCTTTAACAGTGTCCCTGTGTAGTGTATCTATAACAGTGTCCCCTTGTAGTGTTTCTATAACAGTGTCCCTGTGTAGTGTTTCTATAACAGTGTCCCCATGTAGTGTTTCTATAACAGTGTCCACATGTAGTGTTTCTATAGCAGTGTCTCCGTGTAGTGTTTCTATAACAGTGTCCCCATGTAGTATTTCTATAACAGTGTCCCCATGTAGTTTTTCTAAAACAGTGTCGCTGTGTAGAGTTGCTATGACAATGTCCCCATGTAGTGTTGCTATAACACTGTCCCCATGTAGTGTTCCTATCACACTGTACCCATGTGATGTTTCTAAAACACTGTCCCCATGTAGTGTTTCTATAACACCGTCGACATGTAGTGTTTCTATAACAGTGTCCCTGTGTAGTGTTTCTATAGCACTTTCCCCATGTAGTGTTCTATAACAGTGTCCCCATGAAGTATTTGTATAACAGTGTCCCCGTGTAGTATTTGTATAACAGTGTCCTCATGTAGTGTTCTATAACAGTGTCCCCATGTAGTATTTGTATAACAGTGTCCCCATGTAGTCTTTCTATAACAGTGTCCCCATGTAGTGTTTCTATAACAGTGTCCCTATTTAGTGTTCTATAACAGTGTCCCTATGTAGTGTTTCTATAACAGTGTCCTGTGTAGTGTTTCTATAACAGTGTCCCTATTTAGTGTTCTATAACAGTGTCCTATGTAGCGTTTCTATAACAGTGTCCCTATTTAGTGTTCTATAACAGTGTCCCTGTGTAGTGTTTCTATAACAGTGTCCCTGTGTAGTGTTTCTATAACAGTGTCCCCATGTAGTGTTTCTATAACAGTGTCCCTATTTAGTGTTCTATAAACAGTGTCCCTATGTAGTGTTTCTATAACAGTGTAACAGTGTCCTGTGTAGTGTTTCTATAACAGTGTCCCTATTTAGTGTTCTATAACAGTGTCCCCATGTAGTGTTTCTATAACAGTGTTCCCCATGTAGTGTTTCTATAACAGTGTCTCTGTGTAGTGTTTCTATAACAGTGTCCCCATGTGGTGTTTCTATAACAGTGTCCGTATGTAGTGTTTCTATAACAGTGTCCTGTGTAGTGTTTCTATAACAGTGTCCCCATGTGGTGTTTCTATAACAGTGTCCGTGTGTAGTGTTTCTATAACAGTGTCCCTGTGTAGTGTTTCTATAACAGTGTTCCTGTGTAGTGTTTCTATAACAGTGTCCCTGTGTAGTGTTCCTATAACAGTGTCCAAGTGTAGTGTTCTAGAACAGTGTCTCTGTGTAGTGTTTCTATGTAGTTTTCAGTGTCCTGTAGTGTTTCTATAACAGTGTCCCTGTGTAGTGTTTCTATAACAGTGTCCCTGTGTAGTGTTCTAGAACAGTGTCTGTGTAGTGTTTCCATAACAGTGTCCCCATGTGTGTTTTTCTCCAAAACACTGTCCCATGTAGTGTTTCTATAACAGTGTCGACATGTAGTGTTTCTATAACAGTGTCCCTGTGTAGTGTTTCTATAGCACTTTCCCCATGTAGTGTTCTATAACAGTGTCCCCATGAAGTATTTGTATAACAGTGTCCCCGTGTAGTGTTTGTATAACAGTGTCCTCATGTAGTGTTCTATAACAGTGTCCCCATGTAGTATTTGTATAACAGTGTCCCCATGTAGTCTTTCTATAACAGTGTCCCTATTTAGTGTTCTATAACAGTGTCCCTATGTAGTGTTTCTATAACAGTGTCCCTATTTAGTGTTCTATAACAGTGTCCCCTTGTAGTGTTTCTATAACAGTGTCCCTGTGTAGTGTTTCTATAACAGTGTCCCTGTGTAGTGTTTCTATAACAGTGTCCCTATGTAGTGTTTCTATAACAGTGTCCCTGTGTAGTGTTTCTATAACAGTGTCCCTGTGTAGTGTTTCTATAACAGTGTCCCTATTTAGTGTTCTATAACAGTGTCCCTATGTAGTGTTTCTATAACAGTGTCCCTATGTAGTGTTTCTATAACAGTGTCCCCATGTAGTGTTTCTATAACAGTGTCCCTATTTAGTGTTCTATAACAGTGCTATGTAGTGTTTCTATATCAGTGTCCCTGTGTAGTGTTTCTATAACAGTGTCCCTATTTAGTGTTCTATAACAGTGTCCCTATGTAGTGTTTCTATAACAGTGTCCCTGTGTAGTGTTTCTATAACAGTGTCCCTGTGTAGTGTTTCTATAACAGAAACTAAAATTGGGCAGACTGCTGTCTCTTCTGCCATACCCCAGCACGTACAGTCCGCACCATATTGTCTTCTCAACCTACTGACTCACTCACTTACTGACCCCTCACCATTTTGTCTCCCTTCCACTAAGCCCCACTCACTCACTCACTCACTCACTGACTCTTCACCATGTTGTCTCCCTTCCACCAAGCCCCCACTCACTCCTCACTCACTCACCCGTCACCATGTTGTATCCCTTCCACCAAGCCCCACTCACTCACTCACTCACTAACTCTTCTTCACCA
This sequence comes from Haliotis rubra, assembly GCF_003918875.1. Taxonomy (NCBI): domain Eukaryota; kingdom Metazoa; phylum Mollusca; class Gastropoda; order Lepetellida; family Haliotidae; genus Haliotis; species Haliotis rubra. The sequence goes on from NW_025767685.1 coordinate 354,279, forward strand.
TGTTGTATCCCTTCCATCAAGCCCCCTCACTCCTCACTCATCCGTCACCATGTTGTATCCCTTCCACCAAGCCCCACTCACTCCTCACTCGTCACCATGTTGTCTCCCTTCCACCAAGCCCCACTCACTCACTCACTCGTCACCATGTCACTTTGTACACATGTCACCACTTGTCACCATGATCTCACCACTTGTCACCATGATCACACGTCACCACTTGTCACCATAATCACACGTCACCATGTTGTCACCATGATCACACGTCACCACTTGTCACCATGATCACACGTCACCACTTGTCACCATGATCACAGATCAACACTTGTCACCATGATCACACGTCACCACTTGTCACCATGATCACGTCACCACTTGTCACCATGATCACAGATCAACACTTGTCACCATGATCACACGTCACCACTTGTCACCATAATCACACGTCACCACTTGTCACCATGATCACAGATCACCACTTGTCACCATGATCACACGTCACCACTTGTCACCATGATCACACGTCACCACTTGTCACCATGATCACACGTCACCACTTGTCACCATGATCACACGTCACCACTTGTCACCATGATCACAGATCAACACTTGTCACCATGATCACACGTCACCACTTGTCACCATAATCACACGTCACCACTTGTCACCATGATCACAGGTCACCACTTGTCACCATGATCACACGTCACCACTTGTCACCATGATCATTTGTCAGTAACCTAATTCGTCATCCTTTGTACGCATGAATGAGATGTGTTTGTTCGGGTTTGCTGACAGTTCGGGTTTGATTGACAGCACTCTGTAACAAGGAATGTAATAAACATACAGTATTCCTTCACTCACAGGGTGGAAGCGCTGTCCACACGAAATGTGGAGTTGCCCCAAAAGCAACTCCATTTCCTCGCTGGACAGTGAAAGAAGGACACGTGGCGCAAGAGTAAAGGTAGGTTTTTCCTCGCTACGTATATCACGTTTTGCCATTTGGCAGAAGGATCTAGAAAGTTACAGATATTTCTGTAATAGCTTGACAGCCTCTATATTTATTACAATTGTGCGTTAGGCGAGGGCACCCTCCCGAGTGTCGAAAGAAAATGATCGTTTCAACACGAAATATGACATCCTCATCAGCAGACACCTTTTTTTGCTGTCAGTTCTTAAATATAGTGATTTTAGGTCTCCATTCGCAGTTTAGGCTTTAATGCATAGGTAAGTTTTTACTTATCGTCGAAAAATCAAACTGTACATTTTACATGGAGTTGTTTTGAAACTGTCCATTGCTTTGAATGTTTACGTCAAAAGGTTTATTGTACAGAAGGCCTCTGGCCCATATACAAGAGAGTATGTATGTATACCTCATACTGTTACACACAAGAAGTAATACGTTCTTTAAACAGTTCATTTCTTTTTACCAGTGCATGTTTAATATATAGTGAGTTGTTTAAAATGTGGGATTCGATCTTAGTCGTTAAAATATATACGAAAGCTTTCAATGGCGGCATCCCTAACAAAACTCTTTAACATATTTCTTTGGAAGGTCACTATAAAATGGACAGACGAACACAAAATGAATTTCATGTTCATGAATTTCATGAATTTACGTTGAAGTAACTGTCAATGTAGTTGCATGGATTTTAGAGCATTAACTGTTGAAATCCCACAGTTTTGGATACCCTTTTCCACAGACTTGGCAATGGAAACGGTAGTTGTTGTGAAAGATCCCTTTAACATGCAGTCTGAGGCCAAATGAAGACTTGTAGAACTTGCCGCATATGTGGCAGCGGTCAAACCGTGAGTCTCATGAACCAATTCAGACAATAACCTACTTTTCAGCCGATCTGAATTTTCTCGTGTGAAAGTGAAAAGAGACACTACAGACAACTATGGTTACACTAAATTCCAATTCCTTGTTTCATAAGAAATTGGTATTTACAAATGAACTTTAATAAAATGGTATTTCTATATTTTATGGCGAGGTGTAGACAGCATGACGTTAACTAAGACGTCAGAGACTGCCCTGTTTCACGAGGTCGTAAACACTGTTTCATAATTCATCGGGCTCACTGGTTACACCTGTTATGTGTTCCTTGCGCTTATTACGTGTATTTTAGTAACGCACTATGTGGTTGATATAATATCAAGTCCGTACAAGACCGTCAAACGTTTCTCGCAGCCGAACCTCGTTTTGAGATTTCCACGATTTCCAGATTTCCGTTTGTTAGAGCACGTTGTATGACAGAGTAAGGATTAGGAGAGTAGTGTCCAATATACAAGTGACTAGATGTATAAAATAATACTGATTGATATTTATATATCCAGTTGAATGAGTTGGTCTCAAAATTCTGAACTGGTTATTGTACCACGTTGCGCAATAGGACGGACCCCAGTCAGCAGAAAACGAGATTATTGTGAAATCAATGTTTTGATGCCCCTTGGTTTTCAGGTGCTTAGTGATGTGCTTTACCCGAATGTGCAATACTAGTATCTAAATGATACTATGAACAATGTACATACTTTGGAATAACCTGGTCTTGGTTGTTCCTGGGGTAGATGTATATTTGTATATTTGTTAATACACTTCTGATCGTACATGATTTTGTAAAATGTTTAAATCCTATGGCCCATATGCGCCCGATGAACGCTCCGCCATGATGCCACTGGTTAAGAAGCAATCGGATAAGCTGGGTAGAAACCGGGAAAATACGAGGGAAACCGACGATAAAGACCGGAAAAATCAGCCAATCAGATTACTTTGTATTTTCACGACATCTATCGAAGTACTTGATCTATATCTATCATCAATGAACATACATTACGGTCGGGATTTTGAATAAATTTACTTTCGGTTGTACGCTGGCAAGTAAAGCTGAAGTGAAACGAATGCATGTTTTTAAGCAAATTAATATGTGCTTTTATAGGTTTGCATCAATAAATCCCAGACAGGGTACAAACTGCAATGAAGGTGTACAATCGTACTTGAAGATAAAATCGTAATAAATACGCCAGGTAGGCAGTAGCAAAACATTCTTCTTCACAACAAATATCTCTAGAATAACGTTTGATCACCTGACCTTTAAAACTATAATCTGTTAACTCCTGGACAGTAAAATAACAACGCAATGGACAGTTTGTTTGCTAAACGTGAACAACTCCATATAAAATGTACAGATTGATTTTTCGACGATAATTGAAAAAATACTGACGCATTAAAGCCTAAACTGCGAATGGAGACCTAAAATCACTTTTTTAGAACTGTCAGCAAAAGAATTTGTGTCTGCTGATGAGGATGTTTTTTTTCGTGTTGAAACGATCATTTTCCGCGATCTTGTTTCGATACTCAGGAGGGTGCCCTCGATTAATTGCATTAAATATAGAGGGTGTCAAGCAATTACAGAAAGATCTGTAACTTTCTAGATCCTTCTGCCAAATGGCAAAACCTGATATACTTGCAAAATAATGCAAAGGCGAGGAAAAACCTACCTTTACTCTTGCACCACGTGTCCTTCTTTCACCGTCCAGAGAGGAAATGGAGTTGCTTTTGGGGCAACTCCACATTTCGTGTGGACAGCGCTTCCACCCTGTGTTCACTGTATGCACATAATTCAAAATAATAACCCTCCACACTTGTGTGAGGCATTGCAGATCTAACAATGATTCCAGTAGTTTTCTCTCTGTACACCCGCGTAGTATAACATTTCCGCTGAACTGTCAGTCTTCCTCATACTTCTGTTATTGTAAATATTCTTGGAGAGGAGTTCTATAAGTTGTAAGAACTCGTCCCGATCCTTTTCACTTTGTGAAGAAAACATGTTTAAACTAAAATAATGAATGTGTACGCAGGCCGCAATCTAATGTGACAAAGACAATGTGATGAAAATAATTGCTTTATAAATGTGAAATGTGTATGAGATCAAATTTCTAAACAATGCTGTATCTGAAATAAACAAAAGAATATCAATTACAACGCACTGAGGTAAAACAGCTAATTAAACCTGATCATTGTACACACTAACAGTCTAGCACCACACAGCCGTGCAGTCAGGCTGTCGCACTCTGTTCATCCGCGTCAATGCACAGACAGGTTTTGTCAAATTTCCCGGTCCGAGTTCGAGTCAGGTGTCCCTCACATGCCCCTCCCACCCAACTCTGTCTGCTCGGATGATCTGACGCATACAGCAACTAACGACACCACCCACACCCTCCTCACAACGGCACCACCCACACCCTCCTCACAGTCTCAAAGGATTTTCTCACATCTAAGTAGCACCTCTACCACTCAGCGAATACTAAGTAATACAGGTGTAGAGTAATACATGTGTAGAGTAAAACATGTGTAGAGTAAAACATGTGTAGAGTAATACATGTGTAGAGTAATACAGGTGTAAAGTAATACAGGTGTAAAGTAATACAGGTGTAGAGTAATACATGTGTACAGTAATACATGTGTAGAGTAATACGGGTTTAGAGTAAAACAGTGTATAGTGAATCCCGTGCAGAGAAATACGGGTGTAGAGTAATACATGTGAGGAGTAATACAGCTATAGAGTAATACAGGTGTAGAGTAATACAGGTGTAGAGTAATACATGTGTAGAGTAAAACAGTGTATAGTGAATCCCGTGCAGAGAAATACGGGTGTAGAGTAATACATGTGAGGAGTAATACAGGTATAGAGTAATACAGGTATAGAGTAATACAGGTGTAGAGTAATACATGTGTAGAGTAATACGAGTTTAGAGTAAAACAGTGTATAGTGAATCCCGTGCAGAGAAATACGGGTGTAGAGTAATACATGTGAAGAGTAAAACAGGTATAGAGTAATACAGGTGTAGAGTAATACAGGTGTAGAGTAATACAGGTGTAGAGTAATACAGGTGTAGAGTAATAGGTGTAGAGTAATACAGGTGTAGAGTAATACAGGTGTGTAGAGTAATACAGTGTGTAGAGTAATACATGTGTAGAGTAATACAGGTGTAGAGTAATACAGGTGTAGAGTAATACATGTGTAGAGTAATACGGGTGTAGAGTAATACAGGTGTAGAGTAACACAGGTGTAGAGTAATACAGGTGTAGAGTAACACAGGTGTTCAGTAATACAGGTGTACAGTAATACAGTGTAGAGTAATACAGGTGTAGAGTAATACAGGTGTAGAGTAATACAGGTGTAGAGTAATACAGGTGTAGAGTAATACAGGTGTAGAGTAATACAGGTGTACAGTAATACAGGTGTAGAGTAATACATGTGTAGAGTAATACAGGTGTACAGTAATACAGGTGTACAGTAAAGTAATACATGTGTAGAGTAATACAGAGTAATACAGGTGTAGAGTAATACAGGTGTAGAGTAATACAGGTGTAGAAGTAATACAGGTGTAAGAGTAATACATGTGTAGAGTAATACAGGTGTAGTAAAACAGGTGTAGAATGTAATACATGTGTGAGAAGTAATACAGGTGTAGAGTAATACAGGTGTAGAAGTGTAGGTGTAGACAGGTGTAAGAGTAATACAGGTGTAGAGTAATACATGTGTAATACAGGTGTGAAGTAATACAGGTGTAAAAAGTAATACATGTGTAGAGTAATACAGGTGTAAGAGTAACACAGGTGTAGAGTAATACAGGTGTAGAGTAATACAGGTGTAGAGTAATACAGGTGTAGAGTAATACAGGTGTAGAGTAATACATGTAGAGTAATACAGTGTAATGTAATACAGGTGTAGAGTAATACAGGTGTAGAGTAATACAGGTGTAGAGTAATACAGGTGTAGAGTAATACATGTGTAGAGTAATACATGTGTAGAGTAATACATGTGTAGAGTAATACAGGTGTAGAGTAATACATGTGTAGAGTAATACAGGTGTAGAGTAATACAGGTGTAGAGTAATACAGGTGTAGAGTAATACATGTGTGTAAAAGTAATACAGATGTAATACAGGTGTAGAGTAATACAGGTGTAGAGTAATACAGGTGTAGAGTAATACAGGTGTAGAGTAATACATGTGTAGAGTAATACAGGTGTAGAGTAATACAGTGTGTAAAGTAATACATGTGTAGAAGTAATACAGGTGTAGAAGTAATACAGGTGTAAGTAATACATGTGTAGAGTAATACAGGTGTAGAGTAATACAGGTGTGTAATACATGTGTAGAGTAATACAGTGTAGAAAGTAATACATGTGTAGAAAGTAATACAGGTGTAGAAAGTAATACATGTGTAGAGTAATACAGTGTAGAGTAATACATGTGTGTAGAGTAATACAGTACATGTGTAGAGTAATACAGTGGTGTAGTAAGTAATATACAGGTGTAAGGAAGTATACAGTGTAGAGTAATACATGTGTAAGAAGTAATACAGGTGTAGAATAATACAGGTGTAGTAAGTAATACATGTGTAGAGTAATACAGGTGTAGAGTAATACAGTGTAGAGTAATACATGTGTAGAAGTAATACAGGTATAGAGTAATACAGGTGTAGAGTACATGTAGAGTATACATGTAGAGTAATACAGTGTAGAGAGTAATACACAGTGTAGAGTAAGTGTAGAGTAATACATGTGTAGAGTAATACAGTGTAGAGTAATACAGGTATAGAATAATACAGGTGTGTAGGAAGTAATACACAGTGTATAAGTAATACAGGTGTAGAGTAATACAGTGTGTGAGTAATACAGGTGTAAGAAGTAATACAGGTGTGTAGAGTAATACAGGTGTAGAAGTAATACAGTACAGTAATGTGTAGAGTAATACAGTGTAGAGTAATACAGGTGTAGAGTAATACAGGTGTAGAGTAATACAGGTATAGAGTAATACAGGTGTGTAGAGTAATACAGGTGTAGAGTAATACATGTGTAGAGTAATACATGTGTAGAGTAATACAGGTATAGAGTAATACGTGTGTAGAGTAATACATGTGTAGAGTAATAGGTGTAGAGTAATACAGTGTAGAGTAATACAGGTGTAGAGTAATACAGTGTGTAATACAGAAGTAATACAGGTGTAGAGAGTAATACAGGTGTAGAGTAATACAGTGTATAGAGTAATACGTGTGTAGAAGTAATACAGGTGTAGAGTAATACATGTGTAGAGTAATACAGTGTAGAGTAATACAGGTGTGTAGAGTAATACAGGTGTAGAAGTAATACAGGTGTAGAGAGTAATACAGTGTAGAGAAGTAATACAGTGTGTAGAGTAATAATACAGGTGTAGAGTAATACATGTGTAGAAGTAATACACAGTGTAGAAGTAATACAGGTGTAGAAATACAGGTGTAGAGTAATACAGTGTAGAGAGTAATACAGGTGTAGAAGTAATACAGGTGTAGAGTAATACAGGTGTAGAGTAATACAGTGTGTAGAGTAATACAGGTGTAGAGTAATACATACAGGTGTAGAGTAATACAGGTGTAGAGTAATACAGTGTAGAGTAATACAGGTGTAGAGTAATACAGGTGTAGAGTAATACAGTGTAGAGTAATACATGTGTAGAGTAATACAGTGTGTAGAGTAATACAGGTGTAGAGTAATACAGGTGTAGAGTAATACAGGTGTAGAGTAATACAGGTGTAGAGTAATACATGTGTAGAGTAATACAGGTGTAGAGTAATACAGGTGTAGAGTAATACAGTGTAGAGTAATACATGTGTAGAGTAATACAGGTGTAGAGTAATACAGGTGTAGAGTAATACATGTGTAGAGTAATACATGTGTAGAGTAATACAGGTGTAGAGTAATACAGGTGTAGAGTAATACAGTGTAGAGTAATACAGGTGTAGAGTAATACAGGTGTAGAGTAATACAGGTGTAGAGTAATACAGTAATACATGTGTAGAGTAATACAGTGTAGAGTAATACAGGTGTGTAGAGTAATACAGGTGTGTGAGAGTAATACAGGTGTGAGAGTAATACATGTGTAGAGTAATACAGGTGTAGAGTAATACAGGTGTGTAATAGAATAATACGTGTGTGTAGAGTAATACAGGTGTAGAGAGTAATACATGTGTAGAGTAATACAGGTGTATAGAAGTAATACAGGTGTAGAGTAATACAGTGTATAAAGTAATACAGGTGTAGTAAGTAATACAGGTGTAGAGAGTAATACATGTGTGTAATACAGGTGTAATAATACAGTGTAGAGTAATACAGTGTAAGTAACAAGTGTGTAGAGTAATACAGGTGTAGAGTAATACAGGTGTAGAGTAATAATACAGTGTAGAGTAATACATGTGTAGAGTAATACAGGTGTAGAGTAATACAGGTGTAGAGTAATACAGGTGTAGAGTAATACAGTGTAGAGTAATACAGGTGTAGAGTAATACAGGTGTAGAGTAATACAGGTGTAGAGTAATACAGGTGTAGAGTAATACATGTGTAGAGTAATACAGGTGTAGAGTAATACAGGTGTAGAGTAATACAGGTGTAGAGTAATACAGGTGTAGAGTAATACAGTGTAGAGTAATACATGTGTAGAGTAATACAGGTGTAGAGTAATACAGGTGTAGAGTAATACAGGTGTAGAGTAATACAGTGTAGAGTAATACAGTGTGGAGAGTAATACAGGTGTAGAGTAATACATGTGTAGAGTAATACATGTGTGAGAGTAATACAGGTGTAGAGGTGTAATACAGGTGTAGAGAGTAATACAGTGTAGAGTAATACATGTGTAGAGTAATACAGGTGTAGAGTAATACAGGTGTAGAGAGTAATACAGTGTGTAGAGTAAGTAATACATGTGAGTAATACAGAGTAATACATGTGTAAGAAGTAATACAGGTGTAGAAGTAATACAGGTGTAGTGTAAGTAATACATGTGTAGAAGTAATACAGTGTAGAGTAATACATGTGTAAAGTAATACAGGTGTAGAGTAATACAGGTGTAGAAAGTAATACAGGTGTAGAGTAATACAGGTGTAGAGTAATACATGTGTAGAGTAATACAGGTGTACTAAGTAATACAGAGTAATACATAGAAGTAATACAGATTGTAGAAGTAATACAGTGTAGAAGTAATACATGTGTAGAGTAATACACAGGTGTAGAAGTAATACAGGTGTAGAGTAATACAGGTGTAGAAAGTAATACAGGTGTAGAGTAATACATGTGTAGAGTAATAGTGTAATATACATGTGTAGAGTAATACAGGTGTAGAGTAATACAGTGTACAGTGTAAGTAATACAGGTGTAGAGTAATACATGTGTGTAGAGAGTAATACAGGTGTAGAGTAATACAGGTGTAGAGTAATACAGGTGTAGAGTAATACAGGTGTAGAGTAATAATACAGGTGTAGAGTAATACAGGTGTAGAGTAATACAGGTGTAGAAGTATACATACAGGTAATACAGGTGTAGAGTAATACATGTGTGTAAGTAATACATGTGTAGAGTAATACAGGTGTAGAGTAATACAGGTGTAGAGTAATACATGTGTAGAGTAATACAGGTGTAGAGTAATACAGGTGTAGAGTAATACAGTGTGTAGAGTAATACATGTGTAGAGTAATACATGTGTAGAGTAATACAGGTGTAGAGTAATACAGGTGTAGAGTAATACATGTGTAGAGTAATACATGTGTAGAGTAATACAGTGTGTAGAGTAATACAATACAGGTGTAAGAGTAATACAGGTGTAGAGTAATAAATACATGTACAGAGTAATACAGTGTAGGAAGTAATACATGTGTGTAGAGTAATACAGGTGTAGAGTAATACAGGTGTATAGAAGTAATACAGGTGTAGTGTAATACAGGTGTAGAAATAATACATGTATGAAGTAATACAGGTGTAGAGTAATACAGTGTAGAAGTAATACAGTGTAGGAAGTAATACAGTGTAGAGTAATACATGTGTAGAGTAATACAGGTGTAAGAGTGATACATGTGTAGAAATAGTAATACAGTGATGTGAGAGAGTAATACATGTGTAGAGTAATACATGTGTAGAGTTAATACATGTGTGGGAAGTAATACAGGTGTAGAGTAATACAGGTATAGAGTAATGCAGTGTAGTGTACAGGTGTAGAGAGTAATACATGTGTAGAGTAATACATGTGTAGAAGTAATACAGAGTGTAAGAGTAATACAGGTGTAGAAAGTAATACATGTGTAGAGTAATACAGGTGTAGAGAGTAATACATGTGTAGAGTAATACATATGTGTAAGTAATACAGTGTGTAGTAATACAGGTGTAAGAGTAATACATGCATTAAGTAATGCCGTTGTAGGGTAAAACGTGTGTTAAGTAATACAGGTGTCCCACTGCTTTACATGTGTGAAGGACTGACGCACGACACACACGGGCTGTGTCCGGTCGCCCCAGGTCAATGTGTTTACGATCTTACCTGTTATCTCATTCATCAGAAAACGCGGGCTGCGCGCGCACAGTCTTTGTACAGGTGTTATCTGGAAATAAACAAATCCTAAGATCTACATGTGTCAGTACCATGACTTGGCGGGCTACAGGAAGTATGAAGTAGAGCAAGATAAGGACACATGGTAACAGGTGTATGCTGTGACGATCACGTGACTCACCCGCATGAATCAGTTTAGTGTGTTCACAACAAATGTAATCTGAGGGATAACTAAAGTGGAAAGAGGGATTCGAACCCTCACACAAGTTATCACCACTGGCTTGATAACTGTGTTAACATCTACATCGAAACGTCGCACATATATTAATCAAGAAGTAGTATGTGTGTCTTCTTGAAGTATCATATAGAAACCGGTATGATCAACAGAAACACTTTTATGGATAGGCAACTTCTTTGCTTGCTTGCAATTGATAACGGTGTTAGCATCTACACTGGAACTTCGCTTCTTAGTTGTCGACTATCCATAAAATCGCTCCTCTTTAAGTTATTGCCAATAGAACTATCTGGTCAAACCAACCTCAAAGAAGTTGTCCTGTACAGGCATATAATAATAGCCTTGCACACTTCGCCGACACGTACAATATATGCATTATAGCTATTTCTGATGCATTTATGCAATGCAATTCTCTCCCCAAATGACTATGGAATCTAGTGCATAGTATCCAGGGGATATACAGTATATAGTGCGTAAATGATATACAATATATAGTGTGTAGTGGATATACAGTATATACTGTGTGGGGGATATACAACATATAGTGGATATACAGTATATAGTGTGTAGGGTATATGCAGTATATATATGGTACGCGGGGTATATACAGTATATAGTGTGTAGGGTATATACAGTATACAGTATGTAGGGTATGTGCAGTATATAGTGCGTAGGGTATATGCAGTATATAGTATGTAGGTGATATACAGTATAAAGTGTGTAGGTGATATACAGTATAAAGTACGTATGTGATATACAGTATATAGTGTGTAGGGTATATACAGTATATACTATGTAGGTGAGATACAGTATATACAGTATGTAGGGTATATGCAGTATATAGTGTGTAGGTGATATACAGTATATATAGTATGTAGGGTATATACAGTATATAGTGTGTAGGGTATATGCAGTATATAGTATGTAGGTGATATACAGAATATATAGTATGTAGGGTATATGCAGTATATTTTGTGTAGGGGATATACAGTATATAGTGTGTAGGTGATATACAGTATATAGTGTGTAGGGGATATACAGTATATAGTGTGTAGGGGACATACAATATATAGTGTGTAGGGCATATACAGTATATAGTATGTAGGTGATATACAGTATATAGTGTATAGGTCATATACTGTATATATATTGTGTAAGGATATACAGTATATAGTACGTAGGTGATAAACATTATGTAGTGTGGACGGAATATATGGTATAAAGTGTGTGGGTGATTTGCATATATGTCTCTTAATTTAACAATGGAACAGTCAGCTTTCGGGTCTCAGTGAAAAAACACAGTCTCTACATGTCAGATAGCGAGACACAAGCAGTAAAACTTCCAGTCAAGGTTGTGGACCCGAACGACACAAGCAGTAAAACTTCCAGTCTAGGTTGTGGACCCGAACGACACAAGCAGTGAAACTTCCAGTCTAGGTTGTGACCTGAAAGACACAAGCAGTGAAACTTCCAGTCAAGGTTGTGGACCCGAAAGGCACAAGCAGTGAAACTTCTAGTCTAGGTTGTGACCTGAAAGACACAAGCAGTAAAACTTCCAGTCTAGGTTGTGACCTGAAAGACACAAGCAGTTAAACTTCCAGTCTAGGTTGTGGACCCGAAAGACACAAGCAGTTAAACTACCAGTCAAGGTGGTGGACCCGAAAGACACAAGCAGTGAAACTTCCAGTCAAGGTTGTGACCTGAAAGACAAAAGCAGTAAAACTTCCAGTCAAGGTTGTGGACCTGAAAGACACAAGCAGTAAAATTTCCAGTCAAGGTTGTGGACCTGAAAGATACAAGCAGTGAAACTTCCAGCCAAGGTTGTGACCTGAAAGACACAAGCAGTAAAACTTCCAGTCTAGGTTGTGGACGTGAAAGACACAAGCAGTAAAACTTCCAGTCTAGGTGGTGGACCTGAAAGACACAAGCAGTAAAACTTCCAGTCAAGGCTGTGACCTGAAAGACACAAGCAAGCAGTAAAACTTCCAGTCTAGGTTGTGACCTGAAAGACACAAGCAGTTAAACTTCCAGTCTAGGTTGTGGACCCGAAAGACACAAGCAGTTAAACTACCAGTCAAGGTGGTGGACCCGAAAGACACAAGCAGTGAAACTTCCAGTCAAGGTTGTGACCTGAAAGACACAAGCAGTAAAACTTCCAGTCTAGGTTGTGACCTGAAAGACACAAGCAGTTAAACTTCCGGTCTAGGTTGTGGACCCGAAAGACACAAGCAGTTAAACTACCAGTCAAGGTGGTGGACCCGAAAGACACAAGCAGTGAAACTTCCAGTCAAGGTTGTGACCTGAAAGACAAAAGCAGTAAAACGTCCAGTCTAGGTTGTGGACGTGAAAGATACAAGCAGTGAAACTTCCAGTCAAGGTTGTGACCTGAAAGACACAAGCAGTAAAACTTCCAGTCAAGGTTGTGGACCTGAAAGATACAAGCAGTGAAACTTCCAGTCAAGGTTGTGACCTGAAAGACACAAGCAGTTAAACTTCCAGTCTAGGTTGTGGACGTGAAAGACACAAGCAGTAAAACTTCCAGTCTAGGTGGTGGACCCGAAAGACACAAGCAGTAAAACTTCCAGTCAAGGTTGTGACCTGAAAGACAAAAGCAGTAAAACTTCCAGTCTAGGTTGTGGACCTGAAAGACACAAGCAGTAAAACTTCCAGTCTAGGTTGTGGACGTGAAAGACACAAGCAGTAAAACTTCCAGTCAAGGTTGTGACCTGAAAGACACAAGCATTGAAACTTCCATTCTAGGTTGTGGACCCGAAAGACACAAGCATTGAAACTTCCAGTCTAGGTTGTGGACCTGAAAGACACAAGCAGTGAAACTTCCAGTCTAGGTTGTGGACCCGAAAGACACAAGCAGTGAAACTTCCATTCTAGGTTGTGGCCTGGAAGATACAAGCAGTGGAATTTCCAGTCAAGGTTGTGGACCTGAAAGACACAAGCAGTAAAACGTCCAGTCAAGGTTGTGGACCTGAAAGACACAAGCATTGAAACTTCCAGTCAAGGTTGTGGACCCGAAAGACACAAGCATTGAAACTTCCAGTCCTAGGTTGTGGACGGAGAACTCATAACGTGATATTTCGAGTCCTGCGGTTTAACTGGCTGATCGAGTCCTGACCTGGGCACGAAGTTTAACTGCTTGTGTCGCTCAGTCACAACTGAACTGGAAGTCTTTCGGGTCACGGCCTTGGGCTGGAAGTTTACTGCTGTGTCTTTGAGTCACCACTAGACGGAAGTTTTGCTGCTTTGTGTCTTTCACTGAAGTTTACAACTATTTCGGAGTCTGTGACTGGAAGTTTCACTGCTGTATCTTCAGGTCACAACTACCGACTGGAATTTTCCTGCTTGTCGTCTTTGATCCTGGCTATGACTGAAGTTTTACTGCTTTGTCTTTCAGGTCCTGGCTGCTGTTTGTTCACTGCCATGACTATTCGCATTATTGTCGGAATCCACAACGATAACTCGGAGTCCTGTCGACTGAAGTTTTATCTTTCGATCACAACCCTGGGCAAGAAGTTCACTGCTTGTTAGCCTTCGGAGTCCTGTATTCGGGGTTCACTGCTGTGTCTTCAGATCTGGCTGGAACTGAAGTTCACTGCTGTCGTTCGGAATCCTATTGAAGTTACTGCTGTCGTTCGAGTCTGGCTCCTGTTTCAGAAGACTACGCGATGTCTCATATCTGTTTGTGTAGGGGCTGTGTTTTTCACTGAGACCCGAAGACTGACTGTTCCGTTTGTTGAAGTTAAGGACATATATGCGAAATCCTTACACGCTTTTTATGCCATATGTTCCGTCCGCACTGCATAATGTTATCACCTGCGTACTATGGCGCGTATGTCATACGCAATATGTATGCGATTGTATGACCTGCCACTATATGCTGTGTAATACCTACATGCTATGCTGTATATGCCCGCATATGTTGTATGTCCCTACCGCTGTAACTGTATGTCCCTGCACTATATGCTGTATCGCCTGCACTATATACTGTATATCCCTACACAAAGATAACATATACCTACATGCTATGTATTCTGTATATCACCTACATGCTATATGCTGCGTATACCTACACGCTATATGCTGTATGCCCTCATACTATATGTAATATCACCTACACGCTATATGCTGCATATACCTACATGCATTATTATCGCTGTATCACCTACATAAGGTATGTAAAGCTATGCCCTACACCTGTATCACATACGTACTTTATGCTGTATATCCGCCTACCGCCTTATATCACCTGCATACTGTATGCTGCATGTACCTACGCTATATGCTGCACGTACTTCATGCTGTGTACTGGTATGCCCTACACACTATATGCTGTATGCCCGCGTACCATATATGTACTGCATATGCCCTGCACTGTATGCTGTATCCGCTGTATGTTTGTATGTCCCCGCACGGTATAACAATATCCCGCTACTGCCTCTTATTATCGTTTACACTTTTTCTCTGTATATCCCTGGATCTCTCTTTTCGTTCATAGTCGTTTGGGAAGGGTGCATTGCATAAATGCATCGAAATAGCTATAATGCATATGTTGTGCGTGTCGGCGGGGTGTGCATTATTGATTATGCTGTACCGGGACAACTGAGTTGGTTTGATGAACGTTCTATTGTAATAACTTAAAAGGGCGGTTTTGTGGATGGTCGGTAACTAGGCAGTTCAGGTGTAGATGCGCTTACCATTTATCAATTTACCGTAAGCAAAAGTTGCCTATCCATGAAGTGTTTCTGTTGATCATGCGGTTTTCTATATGATGCTTCAAGACACATACCACTTCTTGATTAATATGTGCGACGTTTCGATGATGTTAACACGGTTATCGAAGCCGGTGGTGATAGCATTGAGGTTCGAATCCCTCTTTCCGCTTGGTATCCTCCAGATTGCATTTGTTGTGAACACACTAAACTGATTCGTACGTTGAGTCGCGTGATCATCCCATATATAATACCATGCTCCTTATCTTGCTCTTCCATGCACTTCCTGCTGCGCCCATAGTCATGGTACTGACACATGTAGATCTTAAGTTTGTTTATTCCAATCTTACCTAGCGCAAAGACTGTGCGCGCGCAGCCGTTTTCTGATGGACAAGATAACCGTTAAAAGATCAATGAAAGCATTGGCCTGGGGCGACCGGACACCGCCCGTGTTATTGTCGTGCGTCAGTCCTTCACGTAAGCAGTGGGACACCTGTATAGCTTGCGTTTTGCCCTACAACGGCATTGCTTAATGTATTACTCTACACCTGCGCTACACATGTATTGCTGTACATATGTATTACTCGACACATGTATTACTCGACGGCGTATTGCTCAACACATGTATTACTCTACACCCGTTACTCTGTGTCCGTACTCTACACATGTATTGGTCTACATGTACTCTACACCGCATTGCTTTTGTACCTGTATTACTCTACACACGTATTACTTCCTACACATGTATTACTTCCACACATGTATTACTTCCCACATCTAAAGGCCATTTATACACATGTATCACTCTACACCCGTATTACTCTACACATGTATTACTCTACACATGTATTACTCTACATCTATTGATACACTACACTGTATTACTCTACGCAATGTAACTTCATGTGTTTACTCTACACTCGTATTACTATATACATGTATTTTACTCTACACCCGTATTAGTCTATACCTTATTTTTACTCTACACCCGTATTACTCTGTACACATGTATTTACTCTACATATTATTACTCTCTACATGTATTTTACTCTACACCATCCACATGTGTCCATGTCCATTCCTTCCATTTCCTGTCCATTCCATCTATTGTTATTCTGTGTTCCATTCTGTCCATTCCATTGAATCCATGTTATCCATTATTCTTTATTCTTTATTCCATGTTATCTATTCTCTACCATGTTCCTTCTTTATTCATGTTCCTCTATTTTTTCCTCTACCATCCATTACTCTTGTATTTTCTTTCCATATTTTCTTCCATGTATCCTATCCTATATTTTATGTTCTGTTCCTTGTCTTTATTCTACATCTGTTTCCACCTGTGTCCACATGTTATTCCA
This sequence comes from Haliotis rubra, assembly GCF_003918875.1. Classification (NCBI taxonomy): domain Eukaryota; kingdom Metazoa; phylum Mollusca; class Gastropoda; order Lepetellida; family Haliotidae; genus Haliotis; species Haliotis rubra. Next base: position 370,949 of record NW_025767685.1, read on the forward strand.
TTCTGTTTCATCTTTCTATTATCTTTCCTTGTCTTTCATCTGTGTATTTTCCTGTCCATTATTCCTCAATGTCTTTCTTTTCTGTGTCCTGTATTTTCTTTTCCTGTGTTGTCTGTCTGTTATCTTTTTATTCTTTATTGTGTTGTGTCTATATTTTCTTGTTCCATGTGCCTGTTCTATCTGTGTCCATTATTCCTTATGTTCACCTGTTTTATTTTCACTGTGGTCTTTGTGTGTTGTTCATTCTTTATTCTGTCTGTGTATTCATGTGTCCTGTGTTCTTTCCTGTGTTTCTGTGTGTTATTCACATGTATTCTCCTGTGTTGTGTGTCTGTACCTGTGTCACATGTTCTCTGTTGTGTGTTATTGTGTACCTGTGTGTTCTACTGTTGTTCTATTGTGTTTCTGTTATTTTTGTTGTCTTTCATATTTTTTCCTGTGTGTTGTGTGTGTTTCTGTGTGTGTGTGTGTTGTGTTGTGTGTGTGTGTGTCCTGTGTGTGTCTGTGTGTTTGTGTGTTTTTGTCTGTGTTGTGTGTTTGTGTGTGTTCTCTGTGTGTGTGTGTCCTGTGTGTGTGATTCTTTTTGTGTCTGTGATTGTGTGTCCTGTGTGTGTTTCACATTGTGTTTTTGTCTGTCTGTGATTGTGTGTCCTGTGTGTTGTCTGTGTGTGTCTGTCTGTGTCTGTGTGTGTGCCTTGTGTGATTGTCCTGTGTGTGTCTGTGTGTGTGTCTTGTGTGTCTTGTGTGTGCGTGTGTGTGTCTGTTGTGTGTGTATGCCTGTGTGTTGTGTGTGTGTGTTTATGTCACTGTGTCCTGTGTTGTCTGTGTGTGTGTGCCTGTGTGTGTGTGTGTGTGCCTGTGTGTGTGTGTGTGTGTGTGTCTGTGTGTGTGATCCTGTGTGTGTCCATGTGTGCCTGTGTGTGTGTGGTGTGTGTGTGTGTGTGTGTCCTATTGTCTGTGTCTGTCCTCCTTTGTGTGTCTGTGTGTGTTATTCCATATTGTTGTGTTCTGTGTGTGTGTTCCTTGTGTGTTATTGTTCTTTTTACTCTTTTTTTGTTATTCCTTGTGCATGTGTTGCATGTGTGTATCTGTGTCACTTATTGTTGTCTGCACCACCATTCCACATGTGTGTCCACTGTGTTATTCCACTGTGTGGTCCATTCCATGTTATTCCATGTGTCCTATTCCTCCACATGTTGTTCATTCCTGTGTCCCTTTGTAGTTCTTTCCTATTCCACTCTGACCTTATTCCACTATCCATTCTCCATCCTGTGTTTATCTTCCTTCTTTCTTCATTCCTCCTCTATGTCCACTGTTCCTTTCCATTCCATTCATTTTCACTCTTTCTTCTTTCCTTTACTTTGTCCTTCCATATGTTTGTGTGTCCTTGTGTTATTATTCCTGTGTGTCCATTTCTTCCTTTGTTATGTCCATATGTTATTTTCTCTTTCATGTTTCCTCCACTATTCTTTCCTCCTTTCCACTATTTTCTGTCTATCCATTCCATCTGTGTGTCCTTTATTCTTTATTTTATTCTTCCTTCATTCTTTGTTCTTACACTCTATTTTTATGTGTTATTTCTGTTCCATGTCCCTTTATTTTCTTGATACCACTGGTTTTCTCCTGTGTTGTTTCCTCCGTTGTTTGTCTTCTTTCTTTGTTTTCTGTGCCACTGTGTCCCTTCATGTTGTATTCCATTCTGTTCTTTTCCTTTGCTTTTATGTTCCTGTGTGTGTCTTTCTGTGTGTTCACTGTGGTGTTATTCCTGTTTTTTCTGTGTTCCTGTGCCTGTGTGTGTGTGTCTTTCTGTCCATTTTTGTTGTGTGTGTGTCTGTGTTTGTGTCTGTGTGTGTGTCTGTGTGTGTGTCTCATTCCATGTGTGTGTTGTCGTTCTGTGTCATTTGTGTCCATTTTCACGTGTGTGCCTTGTGTCTGCCTGTGTCCTGTGTCTGTGTGTGTGTTCTTGTCGTGTGTGTGTCTTGTGTGTGTCTGTGTCTGATCCTTTGTGTGTGTGTGTGTGTCTGTGTGTCTGTCTGTGTGTCTGTGTGTGTTGTGTGTTTGTTGTGTGTCTGTGTGTTGTCCTTGTGTCACTGTGTGTTGTGTGTCGTTGATTCCTTGTCCGTTGTGTCTTACATTGTGCACTGTGTTCATGTTCTGCTGTTTCCTTCTGGTGTGTCTCCATGTGATCTGTGTTTTTCACATGTGTGTGTTTCCTGTGTTCATGTGTGTCTGTGTTCGTGTGTGGTGTGTGTGTGATTGTGTTGTGTGTTGTGTGTGTGTTGTCCTTGTTTCTGTTGTGTCTGTTGTGTGTTGGTGTGTGTCTGTGTGTCTCAGTTGTGTGTGTGTGTGTGTGTGTGTGTTGTGTGTGTTGTGTGTCTGTGTGTTGGTGTGTGTGTGTGTTGTGTGTGTTGTGTGGATTCATGCCTGTGTGTGCGTGTGGTGTCATGGTCATGGACGGATGGTCAGGAC